>NC_053390.1:124267070-124491335 GCF_905171765.1 Bufo bufo
GGACAGAGTCCCTTTAAGAAATGGTATTGGTACCCAGGTGTAGGAATGGCCTAGTGGTATAGGGTGACTTAAAATGTCACTTAATGTTTTGTGCACGTGTCACGGTGCTCCTACCTGGATACGCTGGAACCCCAGGCGTTGGCTCTGAAGCAGACAAAGGGGGTAGTTGAATTGTGGGATGAAGAATAAATTGAGTCCAGACCTTCTGATGAAGTTGAAAAGCAGCTTTACTTTCAATGAACCTTTCTCCAAACGATTTACAGACTTTTTCTTGGTTCCAGCAGGCTTTATCATGTAAAACTGTGGCAGGCAAACAAACTCAACTCTGCTACATCAGTTGCTCTCTGGCTCTGCTGTGCTGACAGGCTGACTATAGAACTCAGCTTCTTCTTTATGCTGTACTTCTCTCTTTGTAGTCTGACTCTAGCTTAATCCAGGGAACTTTTGCTCCTGGCTCCTGAGGCTACAAGCTGTAACCTCTATATCCAGCAGAGCTTAGGGTGCTCTAGCTGGCTTGCTTTGCTTGGCTGGGGCACGTGCAGCAGGGACATGCGCCTGGTGCACACCCTTCCCCTAGCTGGGGGTGTACTATACTGCTCTTAGAAACTAGTCCCCTCCCCTCCCTAGAGTGAGAGTTAGAATGAAAAGAAGGGTTCCGTTCTCTGTAACTGTAGCACTGCCATGCTTGCTTCCACCTACTGGTGAACCAGGTACATTACATTTGAACATAAACAGTTGCATAGAGATAGATATGCACATTATACAGGACCTGGAAATAAATGCATAGATGACGTGATATTAGCATACACAGATAGAAGCAAGGCGTAGGAGTGGTAATGCCGCTCTGGGGTGTTACAGTTGCAAGCTAAACAGACTCCCAGAGCAACTCGTATTAAGGCCTCATGCACACAAACGTATTTTCTTTCCATGTCCGGTTCGTTTTTTTTGCGGACTGTATACGGAACCATTCATTTCAATGTGTCCGCAAAAAAAGCAGAAGTTACTCCGTGTGCATTCTTTTTCCGTATGTCCGTATTTCCGTTGCGCAAAAAAATAGAACATGTCCTATTATTGTCCGCATTACAGACAAGGATAGTACTGTCCTATTAGGGGCCAGCTGTTCCGTTCCGCAAAATATGGAATGCACACGGACATCATCTATATTTTTTTGCGGATCCGTTTTTTGCGGGTCGCAAAATACATACGGTTGTTTGCATGAGGACTAACTGTACATGGAGGAGTACATTGGGGTAGCAATCCCTCTCTGTCTCTGGTCACAAGAGCAGTAGTCTTTGGGAGATTCCGTCACTCACAGTGCAGACATTTTCCTGGAAATGGTCCATAACCAGTTGCAATGCTTCCTGGTAGGTAGATGCAGCAGTCCTAAGCTGGTCAAGATGACAGGGTAGTGGTTCACTCAGCATCTACAATGTGATTTGCTTCCAGGGCCCAGTTAAATTCTGTTTTGCTGCTGTAGTTGTCCATTAGTACCGGTGCAGCCTGTCACAGCTACACCCGACACACTACACTTTTCTGCTGTTCAGTACCCACACTCCAACTACAAGGCCCACAAAGTAGCCCCATATCTATTTGTTTTTGCCCTCGATGAAGCCCACCATGCTCTAGCATCTGCATCGGTGACTAGAATTAGCGCAGTCCAGGTGCCTGTTGGCAAAAGCTCATATATCACATAATAACCAGCAGGCAATTGTAAGGCAGTTACACTGCTCATTGGTACAGAAGGCAAAGCAAAGAAACCACAACACGGCCCGGTTAACATCACTAAGCCATAAACAGTCCAATTCACAGTAACTCATGTACATTTCAGACACATTTTTGGGAAGGGGGTGAAGTTCTAGGTTGCAAGTAGTTTAGCTCAACCACCAACTTACACGTAACCCAGGATCTATTCATACTGTTTATACATTTTATATGTGTACATTACTATAGCTGAGCTTGCTTCGTAGCATTTATGATCAGAATGCAAAGCAACATTAATAGTTTACTATGCCAAGCAATTACATACTAGCCTTATTCATTTGCTTTATTGGGATTCTCCTGAAAACATTGCTTTTTACATTCACCTTCATATTCAAGAGTTCAGACATGATTGAGAGCAGATTGTGCGCTGATTTATCGCCAAGGGCCTTCACTTGGTGTAATTGTTCCCGCGGTCTCAGACATGGGCCTCCACAGTATGGATGGCTAGAGTATTTTTCCAATTATCAGCTTTATTTATTAGACCTCTCTGACTCTTTTAGCTTTTCTTTTAGCTTCAGTCTGGAGAAAAATAGCATACTGGAAAATGAGTCCAGGTGAGTCCTTTCTTAGGAACGTCTTGTAAGGAAATAAAAAGTGCTGACAAGTTAGCATACATGTCTGCAATAGAATATTAAATATTACTGTTATAGTTCAACAAACATATAAGAGCCATTATGTGGAATTGTAATAGTGTGTAACACAGCTCACATGTGAGTATTTGAACAAGACTGTAAACTTTGGTCCCCAGGGAGGTCTACAAACCACCATGCCAGCTTTGTGATACAGGTAATACATTGAATTAGATTTAAGCTCAAATGCAATTCATATTTTTCAGCTAAGGGTACTTTCACACTAGCGGCAGGCCGGATCCGACAGGCTGTTCACCCTGTCGGATCCGTCCTGCCGCTATTTTGCCGTGCCGCCGGACAGGGGCGGAGCTCTGGCGCAGCACGGCGGTGCACGGTGAAAGGCCGCCGGACTAAAAGTTCTGCATGTCTGACATTTTAGTCCGGCGGCCTCTCACCGCGAACTGCCGCGATTATAGTCAATGGGGACGGAGCGGAGGTCCGGTGGCATGGCGAAATAGCGGCAAGACAGATCCGACAGGGTGAACAGCCTGTCGGATGCAGCCTGCCGCTAGTGTGAAAGTGGCCTAATACAATGGGGTTTTTATAGTTGAAATAAATTTGAAATATAAAAGAGTAACTTCAAAAATGTACTGAACTCAACCAAACATATTCTGAGCAACAAGCAATAGTACAGGAACTTCTGCCAGAGAGAGGACAGCTCAGAATGGGTACACTTCATACACTTAGGTAGGGTTCACACCTGTGCTTTTAACTCCGTCAGTCTGTCCCGGCGGAGGAACAGATTGCCGCATGTATCCAGCATACGTGCCAGCTTTTGGGCGGACAAAAATACTACAACCAGCATTTTTCTCCTCCTGGAAGCTAGCATATATGCCGGAAAGTCAAACTCCCCACTTGGCCAGACCTTTAAAGGAAAGATTACTTACCTACTTTCTGGCGCTAGCTCCTTACTCCTTCTCTTCCAGGCCCTCAATGATCTGCTGGGCTCCCTTGCCATAAACATCTGGTTTGACATTGCCACAGCCAATTAATCACTGTGGTAGAGACCAGATATCCTTGCATCATTTGTCATGCGATTGGCAATGTCAAACTGGATGTTACAGCAAGGGAACCCAGAGGAGCATTGCAGGCCTGGATGAGAAGGATCCAGGAGCCAGCTCCGAGAAGCATGTAAGTAATCTTCCTTTTACATGTCTGACCAAGTGGGAAAAAAAATATTAAAAAAAATACCAGAATTTATGCTTAGTTGCCAACAAAAAAACGTAATAACAAGCGATCAAAAAGTGTTATTGATCCAAAAATGATAACAATGAACACTAGAAATTATCCCACAAAAATCAAGCCCCCACACAACTCCATAGAAAGAAAAATAAAAAAGTTTATAGGTCTTGGGATGTGGCGATGCAAAAATATTTTGTTCTTTTTAAAAAAGGGGTTTTATTGCACAAAAGTAGTGGAAAAAAAACTTTGTGTATTTGGTATCGCTGTAATCGTACTGGCCCAGAGAATAAAGGTATTATGCTATTTATGCTGAAAAATGAACACTGCAAAATTTATAAAGTAAAACTCAGAGGCAATATTGCTGTTTTTTCCCATCTCTCTCCCAGAAAGAGTTATAAAAATGGATGAGAAAGTTATGTGTACCCCAAAATGGCACCATTAAAAACTACAACTTTTCTTGAAAAAAAACAAGCCTACATAAATCTACATAGACGGAAAAATAAACAAAAGTTATAGTTCTTGGAAGAGCTTGGGCAGAAAGGCCCGAAACAGGCTGGTCACTAAGGGGTTAACTACTGTCTTTACTTTCCATATTTACGATATCTGTAATGTCATAAGGACGTTCTTTTTCAGCTGTTACACAGTCCAAGGCATTACTCCTTCTGCTACTCCAGCTTTCCCAGGAGCTGACATACAGACCAGAGCATTGGCTCCTCTTTGGCTTGGCAGCACAATCCCTACTACTTTTCTCCCTTACAGAGCTAGCTCTCACCTGGCACCCTCTTCCCCTTCGCAGACTGATCATCACTTACCTGTTACAGCAGGCTTTTGTTCAGTGCTCACCAATAATAGGGGGTTGCGTGCACAGCGCATGCTGCACTGACTGAGGATGATGAGCAGTATCCCAGAACAGGGTAACTGCAAAGGGTTAATCATTATATTATTTGGTTAGGTGAAATGTCTTTATTTGCTGTATCTATCTACTCAATAGTATTGTATGGATACTTTAGGCTTCTAGGAGATAGACCTGGGTCCACCTCCTATTTAGTGTTGAGTTCCAGCTTATCTGAGGAAGAGTGAGGACCGATATGTACTTAATCCTCAGAACTTGGCCTGAGTCCCGACAACCATCAGACAGTTACAGCTAACAAAATGACTTTATCAGAAGTGCTTCAGAGAGAAGGAGAAAGGAAAATGAGAAGGTCCAGAATCTGCAAGGTCATGCATTGGAGTGAGTCGGCAAGGTATTGTGCACATTTATGACAGAGAGAGATTTTGGAGATGTGAGAGAAAATATTTCCAGTGCACACTTCCATACTTTGGGAGGGTTTGACCAGCTGTATTTTAATTCTGTAGACCTTAGCCTGTGAATTACAGAAACATTTACAAAGAACCCCCCCCATCATTGCTGTTATCCATCCATACATTGCTATTGGGAGGAATTACACTGTGAACTACTTTTGGAACTGTGCCTTGTTACTGTTTGATGTACTGCTTTTACTCCTAGTCTACACTTTAGTAAATAGAGACTTATTTATTTACTTCAACTTGCCTGGTTACTGACTTCGCCCTACCCCAGTCACTGCACCCTTCCAAAACACCTAACACCAAGGGCACCCCATCTACCACTAGGCTGGAGCCCCAACACCAGGGTGTGTCCCGAAGAAAGAATAAATGCGCCCTCCTATCACTGTGCGGCCCTAGGAGGCTATCGGTGTGAGGACTGTCACGATGATCTGCATGTACAACCATCCTTGCCAGTATAATTACCACTCTCAACCTCTGCTTGCTCCTCCTTTCTTGCCGCTGCAGGTAGATGCAGGTTGCCTTATTGGGCCTCTTCTAGCATCTTCTGTGAGAGGGTGGCAAGCTAGCCATGTCACTGCTCATCACTGTAAGAGGCTAGCACTCTCCTGTGTAGCTCCCAAGTTAATAACAATGCAGGATCCATCTTCTGTGAACATTAGCAAACCTGTAGTGTACGGGAGCTGTAATGCCCTTCACTACATAAGGGTCACTTGTTGTGCTGTCGTTTCCCCTTTTTTATGGGGAGGTTGGTATAAGTCATCTTCATAATGTAATGCTATGTACTTCCCTGTTACTGTGAAAGGTGCATGTGCAGGCCTGCTAGGGGTGTCATTCCAGCTCTTAGTCACAAGAGGGAGCTAGGGAGCCCTAGTTTATATAAGGCCCAGTCAGGGAAAGGAAGAGGAGTTAGAAGGGTTGAAGTGGGAGCTGAGGTTGGAGATTAGACCATGTCTGAGTTAAGTCCAAGCCTGCAGACCAGGAGAGGGTATTGCAGTCCCTGTAATCGGGTTCCAGATCCAAGGAGAAGGTTCCCATCCTGAGTTTATATATGCAGAAGCAGGAACACCACAGTTAATCAGCCTGAGGAAACAGAGAGAGGCAGAGGCAAGTCCGGAAAAGCAAGAGGTACTAAAGACAACAGAGGAGGTACTTGATAATTATAAAACCAAGGATATACGCCAGAGCTAGGGCATCGGGCCTTGGAGAAGAGTTTCTATGTTCCAGGATCAGTCAGGAATAGAGTGCAAGCCGCCTGTACTACAAATCCTGTGTTTAACACTCTGAAGTCACCTTGCTATATATTGCCTGCATCAAATGTACTGAAACCAACGGTCTTCAAAGGAACTGCGCTTCCATCTATGTCCATGTATGATGACTACTAAAGTTTGAGTTCTGTTTTAACATCACGTGGTTCCTCAGTTATTCCTGCTATCACCGTTTAATTGGCACTGGCGTCACGAACATTACTTATCATTACCTGCCCTTGCAGAGAGTCAGCTGTCTCAGGTTAGTGGTCACAATTGCACTACAACACCCAGGAACACTATTAACCCTAACTTGAGTACGCTGCACCTCTCTTTTGGCGTCACGAACAGGATACGCACGCTTTCTAGTGCAAGAAGCGTGAACTTTGTGCCTTATACAGTTGCCCTGTGACCAAAGTGACAAATTGCCTGTTTTATTAAAGTGGACTTTGTGGACTGAAAAACATACCAAAAGTGTCCCTAAAATCTCCAAAAAGCACTGTGCAGTGTTGTGCTATCAAGAGGAAGGAAATCGCCACATCGGAGTGTGGTTTTATGGACTTTTTACCATACTGCTTGCTGTCAGTGAATAGACAGCGTTTCTGGCTAAAAGATGGCCGCTGAGCTTGCTTGAAATTACTACTGCGTCACCTTCATCCTGAATTGGCGCCTTTTTGCTGAAAAAGCGGGAAAAGGTTCAAGGTGAGGCGCCACCGCCTGTCTGGACATTTGCATGTCTGCCAGCATGGACTCCGCCTTCCACATACTGTAATACCTGGGGGGCGGCCTCCCAGTGCAATGGGAGGATCTGGCTGAACTTATTGGCGCCACCCTGTCGCTCTCCGGAGAAGGATCGAGCATGTTGGAGAGTAAAGACTGCTCTGCTGAGATGTCTGCGCCTGAGCTATTGAAGACGGATGTCGTTGGTGTTGAGCCAGAGGAGGCTCCACCGGCCTACTCTCCGGGACCGGAGAGACCCGCCTGCCTGCCACTGGGGAAAGAACCGGAGCATTGCTATGGCTCTTGGAGAGATTTCTTTCAGCCCTCTTTCAAGTGGTCCGCATTAATGGCAGAGATCCGGGAGGCCGCTATAAAGAGGAATACTAAAACCAAAATATATTATGAAGAACTGACCAAGTCCATTTATGACCGTCATTCCAATACCCAACCCCGCCTGGAAAGGAGAAAGGGGTTGGTGCTGTCCTTTGACAAAACCTGTGGCTACGGGTTCATACAAGACCACATTACTGGCAGAGACTTGTTCGTCAACCGGAGGTCTGTCAAGAGAGGTTACCTCCCTGAGCATCTGCATAACCTCCGCGAGGGAGAGGAGGTAGAATTCACCCCTGCCGAGAGCCTGCGAGGCCCATATGCGACTGCCGTGACCCGTCCCAAGAAGGAACCGGAGGACTGGGAGGCAGAAGAGGACTATTCTGGCTGCGAGCGGGCACCTGAGCGCTCTCCAGAACCAGCCCATCGCGCGTTCCAAGAGCGGGGCTCTTTCATTGGTCCTAATGTATTCTGGCAGCCAACCGTGTTGGAGAAATGGGTGAGTCCCTATCCGTCCCCCGAGCTGCCTCGCCGGGAGAAAACCATCCAAGACATGGAAAATTTAAAAGGACTTCGTGTTACCCTGGAGAATATCCGGAAGGGTAGGAGACCAGATGCGCCACCGGAGCTTGCAGCGGCCGCGTCCGACGCATCCTACACTATACCTGCGCCGGCGGCGCCAGCAGAGGACAGCGATTCGGAGACTGAAAGTATAGGTGACCAGATCGTCCGGCTGGAGGAAAAGTTGCGGGAGCTGCGCAAGATTGCCACCGCCAGGATCCAGACGCCGCCTAAGGAGGACGAGGTAAGGGTGCCTGTCACCACCCGTAAACCACCTTCTGCTAACACTGCTCCGTCAAGGTCCCAAAGAAGTCCCGCTAATCCTGTGACTTGCTGCACAGAGCCCACCGGACCGCTTGCGGCGGCGGTATCAAGTCCACCCCAGCCTACTATAATTATGCCGGGACCGGTACGGTTCACAAGAGTCTTTACCCCTAGGCCTATGGGGCCAATACCTATTAGGGGTCCCTTCACTTTGCAGCTGCCCCCTGACACTGTAATGTGGGCACATCCACCTGTAGAGAACTACTACAGCCCTTATTTGCCAGCAGAGCTGGGCAACTATGATGCGCCCTTGTGAATTAGCCTGCTAGGCCTTTGATTTATTTCGCCAAGGGATGATTTTGAAAAGTTAACCCTTCCAGGACAGGAGTCCTTTGTTTCTGGTCCTTTGTTGCTGCTGCCAGTTTACCCAAGGCTCAGTGGTAGTGGTCGCCCACTGAAATAATAAAGTCAACAAAGCCATGTTTGTTTCCAGGACCTCCTGCCTGCTTCTGCTATCACACACCAAGTTGTGCCTGTTCCGTTGTTGCACCTTTTACCCTTAACCCCCTTTTCAGGTTGATCAGGGGTATTACAGCACTTGTTTTTAGCTGTCATTTTTATTGTGCAACGGAACTCCAAGGAAATGTGCCCAGAGATGGACTCCACTGCACGAGAGCCTCTGTGATTTATAGAAAAGGAACCTGGGTACGGACTCATATTTGTTCTTTGAGCCTCCAAGAACTTTTATACTGTTTTATCTTTCTTTGCTGTTCTATTAAGGACAATTTGCACATATGGACTATCCTGGTCATAATGTTACGCTGTGCCAGGTCAGCGCCCAAGTTCCATTCACTATCCTGAGAGAAGAGAATGACGCCCCTTGTCACCACCCTTCACCTTTGCCAATTGGACCTGCTATGAATGTAAATGCAGATGAATTACGTATATGTATGCCTGCATGTGTCTTTTTCTATTTCAGGTGAAAGTTCCAGTTGGGCGGGTCCTGATGGAGTACGAGGTCGTACTCAGCTTAAAGCAGCGGGGTATGTAGTGTACGGGAGCTGTAATGCCCGTCACTACAGAAGGGTCACTTGTTGTGCTGTCGTTTCCCCTTTTTTATGGGGAGGTTGGTATAAGTCATCTTCATAATGTAATGCTATGTACTTCCCTGTTACTGTGAAAGGTGCATGTACAGGCCTGCTAGGGGTGTCATTCCAGCTCTTAGTCACAAGAGGGAGCTAGGGAGCCCTAGTTTATATAAGGCCCAGTCAGGGAAAGGAAGAGGAGTTAGAAGGGTTGAAGTGGGAGCTGAGGTTGGAGATTAGACCATGTCTGAGTTAAGTCCAGGCCTGGAGCCTGCAGACCAGGAGAGGGTATTGCAGTCCCTGTAATCGGGTTCCAGATCCAAGGAGAAGGTTCCCATCCTGAGTTCATATATGCAGAAGCAGGAACACCACAGTTAATCAGCCTGAGGAAACAGAGAGAGGCAGAGGCAAGACCGGAAAAGCAAGAGGTACTAAAGACAACAGAGGAGGTACTTGATAATTATAAAACCAAGGATATACGCCAGAGCTAGGGCATCGGGCCTTGGAGAAGAGTTTCTATGTTCCAGGATCAGTCAGGAATAGAGTGCAAGCCGCCTGTACTACAAATCCTGTGTTTAACACTCTGAAGTCACCTTGCTATATATTGCCTGCATCAAATGTACTGAAACCAACGGTCTTCAAAGGAACTGCGCTTCCATCTATGTCCATGTATGATGACTACTAAAGTTTGAGTTCTGTTTTAACATCACGTGGTTCCTCAGTTATTCCTGCTATCAGCAAACGGCGTGCCACCGTTTAATTGGCACTGGCGTCACGAACATTACTTATCATTACCTGCCCTTGCAGAGAGTCAGCTGTCTCGGGTTAGTGGTCACAATTGCACTACAACACCCAGGAACACTATTAACCCTAACTTGAGTACGCTGCAAACCCAGCAGGTTGGACCACAGGGTTGTCTTCTACTTCTCTGCTCACTGCCAGGAGAAAACATAGTGGTGGTTGAGCAGCTCTGCTGCTAGAACATGCTCTGTCCCCACCTTCCAAGGCTGCTGTTTAGCAGCAGTTTAGAAATGTGCTTTACAAAAGGCACCTGGCCTTCAGAATCTTCAGTCAGAAAAAGACTATGAAAGAGGGTTGCGGAAATGTTCTGTGACAAGTGTAGTGGTCAATGTGAAGCAAGGTGAAACATCTTAGTTGTCGTATCTCTTATTGTCAATAGTGGATTCTAAGTTATCTGTCTCTGGCAGATAGAAGTGTTAACTTTCACTGCAATGATAATGAGATGATGGAAGAAAAAGGATCTCTAAAAAAACAGGAAGTGTTGTGTATCTATTTAAATACAGGAATAAAATGGGCTAACCCTTTCAGCCCCGGAGTGTTTTCTGTTTTTGCCTTTTTCTTTTTCACTCCCTTCCTTTTCGTGGCCATAACCTTTTTACTTTTCCATTCACATAGCCGTATGAGGGCTTGTTTTTTGCAGGACAAGTTGCACCTTCTACTTCTACCATTCAATAGTGCATACGGTGTAGTGTGGAGCTGTAAATAAATTACAAATGGGGCAAAATTGGAAATAAAATGCAATTCCATTACAGTTTTATAGGTTTTGTTTTTAGCGTTTCCTATGCGGTAAAACTTCCCTATTACTTTCATTGTCCAGGTTAGTATAATTACGGTGATACCACATAAGTATAGGTTTTTTTTTGCGTTATTTTTTATGTATTTTCATTTTGGGGAAAGGAGGGTGATTTCAATTTTAATATATTTTTTTTTTTTCATTTTTAAAAGCATTTTTTATACACTTTTTTAAAGTTTCCATGGGGAACTATAACAAGCAATCATCAGATTGCTATTCTCATAGACTCCAATGCATTGGAGTCTATGAGTATTTTACTTTGTACCTATGGAGCGCAGCAGCCTCTTGTCACTCAGGAGAACAGAGGCTGCAGCACAAACACATTTAACCACGACCAGGGCTGGATTAAGAGCATCATGGGCCTGGTGCTGAGGATTTTGCTGGGCCTTTTTATGGAACTGCACTCAGTGTCTTAATTACATATATATTTTATCGATACCATTAAAGTATTTTGTTCCTGCAACTACCCCTTCATTTGGCGTCTATCTTGGCAACATGGAGGGGGACCACGGGAGGGGGACCCTGAGGGTGGGAGCACCCTCAGGGCACTATAGTGTCAGGAAAACTGCTTTGTTTTCCTGACACTATAGTGATCATTTAACATGACTATGAAGATTACTGTTTTCTAGCTGCTGTGGACTGTGGACAACAGCAGCTAGAAACAGTAATTTTCATATAGCTGTGTTATGATTTATGGACATAGCACTCAGCATGCTTAGCCAGTCAGATAGAAGGCTGGCTAAGCATGCTGAGAGCTGTGTCTAAATAACAACACATTAAAGGGATTCTGTCACCAGGTTTCACCCCTGTCAGCTAAAAATATGCTGATGTTCAGGGCGTCTTCACGATTCCTATGTGGGCTTATAAATGTCATCTGTGGGCTTATTTAGCTAAAAAACAGCTTTTACTAACCTGTCAGTCAAACAAATAAGGTGCCCAAGGGGATGTTAATGGATGCAAGGTGCCGGCCGCACCCGCCGCCGTTCGTGCCCAGCGCCGCCTTTCCAGACTTCTGCGCCGCCTCCTAATCCTCTGTGCCGCCTCTCGCTCTCCCTCCCTCCCCCCTCCTCCTGCTGTAAGATCTCGCGCATACAGGGGTTGAGCGAAGTGCCGGCGCATGCGCACTTCGCTGTAAGAAGCCAAATGGAGAAGTCCGCACGGGCGCATCAGGCAGAGCCCTGTGCGCATCAGGCAGAGCCCTGTGCGCAAGCGCGAGATTTTACAGCAGAAGGAGGGAGGGAGAGCGAGAGGTGGCACAGAGGATTAGGAGGCGGCGCAGAAGTCCGGAAAGGCGGCGCTGGGCACGAACGGCGGCGGGTGCGGCCGGCACCTTGCATCCATTAACATCCCCTTGGGCACCTTATTTGTTTGACTGACAGGTTAGTAATAGCTGTTTTTTAGCTAAATAAGCCCACAGATGACATTTATAAGCCCACATTAGGAATTGTGAAGACGCCCTGAACATCAGCATATTTTTAGCTGACAGGGGTAAAACCTGGTGACAGAATCCCTTTAAAGAAATTACTGTTTCTAGCTGCTGTAGACTAGCAGCTAGAAACAGTAATTTCTTTATGTGTTATGTTATTTAGGCCTCATGCACACGACCGTATTTTTTTGCGGTCCGCAAAAAACGGGTTCCGTTTTACCGTGATCCATGACCGTTTTTTCGTCCGTCGGTCTTCCTTGATATTTGGAGGATCCACGGACATGAAAAAAAAGTCGTTTTGGTGTCCGCCTGGCCGTGCGGAGCCAAACGGATCCGTCCTGAATTACAATGCAAGTCAATGGGGACGGATCCGTTTGATGTTGACACAATATGGTGCAATTTCAAACGGATCCGTCCCCCATTGACTTTCAATGTAAAGTCAAGAGTTAATATACCATCGGTTCGGAGTTTTCTCCAATCCGATGGTATATTTTAACTTGAAGCGTCCCCATCACCATGGGAACGCCTCTACGTTAGAATATACTGTCGGATATGAGTTAGATCTGAAACTCAAATCCGACAGTATATTCTAACACAGAGGCGTTCCCATGGTGATGGGGACGCTTCAGGTTAGAATACACTAAAAGAACTGTGTACATGACTGCCCCCTGCTGCCTGGTAGGTGCTGCCAGGCAGCAGGGGGCAGCCCCCCCCTGTAGTTAACTCGTTGGTGGCCAGTGGGCCCCCGCTCCCTCCCCTGTAGTTAACTCGTTGGTGGCCAGTGGGCCCTCTCCCCTCCCTCCCCCTCCTAATTAAAATCTCCCCCCCTATCATTGGTGGCAGCGGAGAGTACCGATCGGAGTCCCAGTTTAATCGATGGGGCTCCGATCGGTAACCATGGCAACCAGGACGCTACTGCAGTCCCGGTTGCCATGGTTACTTAGCAATTTGTAGAAGCATTATACTTACCTGCGAGCTCCGATGTCTGCGTCCGGCCGGGAGCTCCTCCTACTGGTAAGTGACAGGTCTGTGCGGCGCATTGGTTAATGACCTGTCACTTACCAGTAGGAGGAGCTCCCGGCCGGACGCAGACATCGCAGCTAGCAGGTAAGTATAATGCTTCTACAAATTGCTAAGTAACCATGGCAACCAGGACTGCAGTATATTCTAACCTGAAGCATCCCCATCACCATGGTAACGCCTCTGTGTTAGAATATACTGTCGGTTCTGAGTTTTCACGAAGTGAAAACTCAGCTCTGAAAAAGCTTTTATGCAGACGGATCTTCGGATCCGTCTGTATAAAAGTAACCTACGGCCACGGATCACGGACACGGATGCCAATCTTGTGTGCATCCGTGTTCTTTCACGGACCCATTGACTTGAATGGGTCCGAGAACCGTTGTCCGTCGAAAAAATAGGACAGGTCATATTTTTTTGACGGACAGGATACACGGATCACGGTCTCGGCTGCAAAACGGTGCATTTTCCGATTTTTCCACGGACCCATTGAAAGTCAATGGGTCCGCGAAAAAAAAGGAAAACGGCACAACGGCCACGGATGCACACAACGGTCGTGTGCATGAGGCCTTAGACTGAGCTCTCAGCATGCTTAGCCAGTCAGTAATTTTCATAGTGCTGTTATGATTTATGGACACAGCTCTCAGCATGCTTAGCCAGCCTTCTATCTGGCTGTGCTTCTTGAGCATCACAGTCCACAGGCTCAGAAACAGCCTGTGGACTGTGACTCTCAAGATGCAAAGCCAGATAGAAGGCTGGCTAAGCATGCTGAGAGCTGTGTCCATAAATCATAACAGCACTATGATTGCCCTCCCTTCCAACTGGATGAGTTTATCTGATACCTGCTCCAGAAGCTCCTGCTGTCTCACGGTTTTCCCCGCGAGTGCAAAGCTTTTTAATGCGTTTTGCACGCGCGTGAGAAAAATCGGCATGTTTGTTACCCAAACCCGAACCCGGACTTCTTCACAGAAGTTCAGGTTTGGGTTTGGTGTTGTGTAGATGTTATTATTTTCCCTTATAAGATGGTTATAAGGGAAAATAATAGCATTCTAAATACAGAATGCATAGTAAAATAGGGCTGGAGGGGTAAAAAAAAATATATAAATAATTTAACTCATCTCATCCACTTGTTCATGCAGCCGGCTTCTCTTCTGTCTTCTTCTTTGATGACAGGAGGAAAAGGACCTGTGGTGATAGATCATGTGGCTGCGCAAACAAGTGGGTGAGGTGAGTTAAAAAAATTATTTTACTAAGCATTCCGTATTAAGAATGCTCTTATTTTCCCTTATAACCATGTTATAAGGGAAAATAATAATGATTGGGACCCCATCCCGATCATCTCCTAGCAACCAATGCGTGAAAATCGCTCTTGCTTGCGGATGCTTGCGATTTTCACACAGCTTCATTCACTTCTATGGGGCCTGCATTACATTAAAAAGAGCATGCTGCGATTTTCACGCAATGCACAAGTGATGCGTGAAAATCACCGCTCATGTGCACAGCCCCATAGAAATAAATGGGTCCGGATTCAGTGCGGGGGCAATGCGTTCAACTCACGCATTGCACCAGCGCGGAAATCTCGCCTGTGTGAAAGAGGCCTTATAGTTGTTGTATGCGGTTTCCCAAGGTCGTATATGAAGGGTTTTTTGTCTGCCCAATCTTGCCAAATTGAGGCCAACTGATCTCTCTCACACTGGCTATATGCTAGCTCAGGCTATTCTTTATATAATGGGGATCTTGAAGCTTATTAATCCCACTTATATACAAAGATGTCGGTAGCCTCAATGTAGGTGTCTGTGGCATAACTAGAACTGACTGAGCCCCACGGCAAATTTTTGACCGTTTCTCCCAGCAACCCTCATTTTTGAGTTTAGTCAAGAAAGCTCTCTCATCCGTTTCCTACACATATATACTGTAGGTCATGTCACTGTATACAATGTTATTGTATAATACTGTTGAGGGGAACTGTTGAGTTCAGGCCCCGTAGCAGCCGCTTTCCGGCTTCCACTATAGCTACTCCCCTGGTAGGTGTGTTACTTTTTTCTGACAAATGTTCTGCGGTTCTCGTTATATGGCTGCAAAACATTCTGCTGCATTCAGTAGACTCTTCCCTAAAAGGCTGGCACATATGCTGAAGTTTTGCTGCTTTTGTAATCCTCATCTACAAAAGTGGCATATGCATGGCTGGATCTACAGCCATGTATTTTTGTACAACATGAAAATTTAGACTAGCACATTCATAGTCACAGGTGCACATCCGTAAAGCTAGCATGCAGAAAGCAAACAAAAAAATATGGCAGCACACTATTACACATACAAACAATAAAACTGGGGAATAGGAATTATTCTGAATTAAAGTGGTATTATATCTACTATAAATGAAAAAATAGAAGCTCTTTGCACACATTTTTGATCAAACGTGTGTCGGGCCCATCTTTCAGGAGTCAAGGTGGCTTCTGCAGATGGGCACCTAACACTAATAGAACTGCCTCTCCTGGGCTTGACTAAGCCTACAATGTTCAGGGCGCAAGACTTCGTAAGGCCTCCTGCACACGACCGTAGGTGTCCTGTTGCCGTATTGCGGAACGCATTTCAGGATCCGCAATACACGGGCACCGTTCCATGTGCATTCCACATCACGGATGCGGACCCATTCACTTCAATGGGTCCACAAATCCTGAGATGCGGTACGGAAGCACGGAACGGAACTCTACGGAAGCACTATGGAGTGCTTCTGTGGGGTTTCTTCCCGTACTTCCGTTCCGCAAAAAGATAGAACATGTTCTATCTTTTTGCCGAACGGGCGGATCACGGACCCATTAAAGTGAATGGGTCCACCATCTGCTGCGGCTGCCCCACGGTCGGTGTTTGTGCATTGCGGCCCACAATTTGCGGGCCGCAGCACGGCCACGGGGTGCACACGTTCGTGTGCAGGAGGCCTAAGGGTGGAGATTTTGTGTTTTTTTTACATGTATCTTTAAAACTGCCAAATCAAAACATTAAAAATGTTTTTACCACATATTAACAGCCTATATATGAATATTCTATATCATTTATTTTACAAAAAATTGAGTGAATGGTTTTCTGGATATAATTACTTGAAGTGACTCCATATATTTTACTTCCTGTCCAGTCTCTTTAACTTCCTCCTTGTTTGGACTTTTGATGCGCTAATCGGCCTAGCTTACTTTTGTCAGACATTGACTGATGAGATAAACTGACCCCCACCCTCCATGACTCAAATAAAGCATCACACATTACACTGCCAAGCGCAGTGCTCTTCTCCAGGCATCTTTATCTAGGCTTATCAAGAGAACAATGGAGCTGTCATACGGTCAGCCTAATTTTACAGCTATTTTTTGGTGGAGTGGACATATGGACATGGAACGTACATGGAGTAATTTCCTTTTTTTCTTGTGGCCCTAACAAAAGAAATGGTTTTGCATAGGGGCCGCAAAAAAAAAAAGGAATTGACACAGACAAAAAATACGTTTGTGTGTGTACTCTAATGGACAAAGGTATTGGGGGCAGCATGGCTTACACAACTATTGGGGTTTTGGATTACATGATGTTGGACCATTTTAACAACTGTAACTTAAAAACATGAATTTATTAACTCAAGTTAACTTTTTTCTAATATTTTTAGTTTAAAGGCCAGAAACCATTCAAAATGAAATTCCACACTAATGGGAGTCATAGTGTTGTATTACTTTACTTCTCTTTTTTTTTCTATCTTCTTTATATTTAGAATAAAAAGTCAGAGCAACCTACTAGTTATATACACAAACCAAATCACAAGTCACCTCATTTACAAGCATATTGTTGTCAAGAGTGAATGAATACAAAAGACTGTGTAATGTCAGCTGCAGCTCATAAATGGGAAGTAATAAGTTACTAGACCAGTACAGGAGGTCTATCGAGAATCTCAGCCCAAAGAATTGCTTTTAAGAACAAGTTGCTAAAAGCTATGAAAATGATATTATTTCACAATTAGGCCTCATGCACACGACCGTTGTTTGGGTCCGCATCCGAGCCGCCGTTTTGGTGGCTCGGATGCGGACCCATTAATTTCAATGGGGCCTCAAAAGATGCGGACAGCACTCCGTGTGCTGTCCGCATCCGTGGCTCTGTTCCGCGGCCCCGCTAAAAAAAATATAACATGTCCTATTCTTGTCCGCGCTTTGCGGACAAGAATAGGCATTTATCATTTATATTGCCATTTGGGTTCCGCAAATTGCGGAAGGCAACACGGGTGCCTTCCGTTTTTTGTGTATCCGCGGTTTGCGGACCGCAAAAAACTGCATGGTCGTGTGCATGAGGCCTTAGTCTGAGTTCACACTTCAGTTATCCCAAGCCTATCATTATAAAAATTGTTGAGAGAAAATGTCGCGCAACACATGTCGTCATGTAGCCCTAGCATTAAAGGGGCAGGGCGCTGTGGAGGTCACTGTTAAAGAGGCGGGCAGTGTGGATATTACTGTTAAGGGGGCAGGGCGCTGTGGAGGTCACTGTTAAAAGGACGGACACTGTGGAAGTCACTGTTAAGGGGCAGGGGCCACTATTAAAGGGGCAACTGCTGTAGAGGTCACTGTTAAGGGGGCAGGGGCCACTATTAAAGGGGCAACATGTGGAAGTCACTGTTAAGGCAGCGGGGTACTGTGGAGGTCATTGTCAAGGGAGTGGGGTACTGTGGAGGTCACTGTTTAAGGGGCGGGCTGCTGTAAAGGTCAAAGTTAAGAGATGTGCTGCTGTGGAGGTCCCATTCTAAAGTGGTGGGGGACTGTGGGAGGGTCAGTGTTTAGGGGTGAGGGGCTGTTGAGTTCACTGTTAAAGGGGCGGGGAGCTGTAGAGGTCACTGTTATGGGGGATACTGTCGATATCCTTTAACGACACACACAAACATTAAATGAAATAGATTAAATATACCCGTGCAAAGTCGGGTCCTTCTGCTAGTAAATAATATATGATATAATAGAAAGTGACCAGATAAAACATTTTCCATCCATAAGACTGCTGAGGCCAGTGATTGGCTGCACTGGTGTATGTGACATTACCGTTGCCGCCAGAAGAGTACATCGATGGTTGTAGCCCAGGAAGAGGAAGGAGTGGTGCACTGGATTGGAGGGGCTGGGAGGTTGAATTTTATTGCTTGTAATATTTTATCAGGCTCCTGGAATTTTTCTTTATATGTATGGAATTCTAGTGCACCTGTTAGCCTGTGTCACATGGCCTGTTATAGGTGGGGCTTACAGCCCTATTCCTTCTCCCACTGCAAAAGTGATCTCACTATGGAGGTATGTGGGAGCTTGGCTGTCAGTTGTATCTTTGCACCTCTCAGACCGTGTTCACACACCGTAGGTAGTCTAGTGGTAGGACCCATGCCACGCTGAGATACCTTGACGGTGGTGCAAAAGGGCTCCGTTGTGTTCCTGACTGGAATACATTGGCTAAAGTCTCAGTTCATAACATCAGCCTGAGGGATTAGCCAGTATTGTCAGTTGCATATCATTGTGGTGCACCTTTTGCAGTGATTCCTGGAAGTTTTTCCCCTAATAAAAATTTTAGACAAACCCTTCTACTACGCTCCCTTCTTTCTCCCTTCTCCTGAACTAATATTCTCTGCTAAATCCATCTGGGAAAACAGGATGGACTGTAAGTTTAGTAAAGGATCACATTACACACTGCATATAGATGTCTATGGAGAGGGGGTGCTGAGAGACACACAAACACTCGCTGCCACTTGAAGCTTATGAAGAGCAGAGGAGGGAGAAAGACATTTATCTATGATAAGATATATTACAACGTTTCTTATATTCGACTGTATTATTGACTTGTAAAGTTTTTGAAAGGTTAGTGACAATTTAAGAAAAAGGAGTCACAACAGTATAATTTATTTCTCACTTATACTACTGTATGTCTATCTCATGGCACTTTTGCCTTTAGCATTTGTACCTGTATTGAGCTTTTACTTATTTTGTACCACAATGTGGTGCCAATATTCAAAAAGGGTCCAAAAACAGAGCCTGGAAACTATAGGCCGGTAAGTTTAACATCTGTTGTGGGTAAACTGTTTGAAGGTTTTCTGAGAGATGCTCTCTTAGAGCATCTCCAAGGGAAATTAGCAAATAACGCCATATCAGCATGGCTTCATGAGGGATCGGTTATGTCAAACTAATTTAATCAGTTTCTATGAGGAGGTAAGTTCTAGACTTGACAGCGGCGAATCAATGGATGTCGTATATCTGGACTTCTCCAAAGCATTTGACACTATACCACATAAAAGGTTAGTATATAAAATGAGAATGCTCGGACTGGGAGAAAACGTCTGTAAGTGGGTAAGTAACTGGCTCAATGATAGAAAACAGAGGGTGGTTATTAACGGTACATACTCAGATTGGGTCACTGTCACTAGCGGAGTACCTCAGGGGTCAGTATTGAGCCCTATTCTCTTCAATATATTTATTAATGATCTTGTAGAAGGCTTGCATAGTAAAATATCAATTTTCGCAGATGACACTAAACTGTGTAAAGTAATTAACACTGAAGAGGACAGTATACTACTACAGAGGGATCTGGATAGATTGGAGGCTTGGGCAGATAAGTGGCAGATGAGGTTTAACACTGAAAAATGTAAAGTTATGCACATGGGAAGGAATAATGCAAGTCACCCGTACATACTAAATGGTAAAACACTCGGTAACACTGACATGGAAAATGATCTAGGAATTTTAATAAACAGCAAACTAAGCTGCAAAAAACAGTGTCAGGCAGCTGCTGCCAAGGCCAATAAGATAATGGGTTGCATCAAAAGGGGCATAGATGCCCGTGATGAGAACATATTCCTACTACTTTACAAATCGCTAGTCAGACCACACATGGAGTACTGTGTACAGTTCTGGGCTCCTGTGAACAAGGCAGACATAGCAGAGCTGGAGAGGGTCCAGAGGAGGGCAACTAAAGTAATAACTGGAATGGGGCAACTACAGTACCCTGAAAGATTATCAAAATTAGGGTTATTCACTTTAGAAAAAAGACGACTGAGGGGAGATCTAATTACTATGTATAAATATATCAGGGGTCAGTACAGAGATCTCTCCCATCATCTCTTTATCCCCAGGACTGTGACTGTGACGAGGGGACATCCCCTGCGTCTGGAGGAAAGAAGGTTTGTACACAAACATAGAAGAGGATTCTTTACGGTAAGAGCAGCGAGACTATGGAACTCTCTGCCTGAGGAGGTGGTGATGGTGAGTACAATAAAGGAATTCAAGAGGGGCCTGAATGTATTTCTGGAGTGTAATAATATTACAGGATATAGCTACTAGAGAGGGGTCGTTGATCCAGGGAGATATTCTGATTGCCTGATTGGAGTCGGGAAGGAATTTTTTATTCCCCTAAAGTGAGGAAAATTGGCTTCTACCTCACAGGGTTTTTTTGCCTTCCTCTGGATCAACTTGCAGGATAACAGGTCGAACTGGATGGACAAATGTCTTTTTTCGGCCTTAGGTACTATGTTACTATGTTACATTGGTTTGTGCCATAGAAGACCTTGGTGCTAAAAAAGTAAGTAATAAATGTTTACTGTAAACATTTTGTTACTTGTGAATGAATACAAAAGTAATAGACCCTAAGGGCCAGTACACACAACTGATTTAGAAAAACATGCTCAAAAAATCTAAGCTGAAGCCGCATGTTTTGATTTCAATGCAAAAAAAAAGCATACTTTTTTGGTGTTTTTTTATGCATTTTTGCTGCGTTTCTTGATCCATCTTTTTTAACCAATGGGTATTTGCTTCAATACAAAGCGGCATTTTCAGCTTGAACACATTTCACCATCTCCATGTGCTACTTTGTGAGTGATGTGTTACAATGAAAAGTGCTCATCTGTGTATTTCTATTCACAAATATCGGCTTTCATGAGGAGAGAATAATCAAATATATCTAAACTATTGACACGTTTGATATACCGACTGTCTGATGATATTTGAATCATAAAGCTTACATTATATTTCTACCTTCACGCGGCCGTGGTGATTAGTCAGTAGACCCGTCAAGCCGCATGTAAAATATAAATCCAATGGACTGTCCAGATAGAGAAATAATAGAATTTGATACAAATCACTGCAAATCACAAAAAAAGGTTGTTTCAATTCATCTCCCATCAGCACCAGGATACATCGCACAGCTGTGCTCATTTACTTCTACACATGGGGTGGCTGAGTATGGGAACCAGCTGAGATCTACCTTCTTACCTTATGTAACCATAAGTGACAGTTCCCATGCAATGCAAACCTCTGCATTTTCCTATGAGGCAGAACCGGCTCCTTAGTAAGCATCAAGGAATGCAATAAATGACCTCATTTTAACCCATTTTGTGCAATGTCTTGCCTGTAAACAGTTTATTAAATATTAAGAATAATTCAAATTTTTTTTAAACTTAAATTATTTATAGCAATTCACTTTTTTTTTGCCTTGAGACTATTCATTCTTCCTCCTCCAAATGTCACTTTTCTATAATGATCTACCTGTTTCCTCCTGACAATAGTCCTATCAGTGGCCTGTTCTCTGTATAGATAAACCCTTCATTTCTTGGACCCTGTAATAGTACTTATTTACACGGAGGATGAGTAGACGATATAACATTGTATATGGATTGAATCATGTTCTTCTCACCAGTAGGCTATAAAATCCTAACATCTCCACATTGCTGGTCCCACTTAGGTAGATCTCTAGTATTACTATAAAAAACAAACTGGTCTAAGCCAGGGGTGCTTAACCTGCGGCCCTCCAGCTGTTGCAAAACTACAATTCCCAGCATGCCCTAATAGCTGTAGGTTGTCCAGGCATACTGGGAGTTGTAGTTTTGCAACAGCTGGAGGGCCGCAGGTTGGGCATTCCTGGTCTACACGATATACTGTACCAATGCTCACACGGTTGGCCAATCAGTACAAACAAGGCTGTGTTCACATTTGTACTGTGGCTTTCATTCATTCCAAAAACCAGAACAGAACCCCAGGACCCATTTACTTATTATAAGGTCTGTTAAGCTTCCCCAAAGGTAGTGTTTACTGTCAAATCTGCAACAGAACAGAGACTACAATGCAAATGTGAAATGTGAATAGAGCTTTAGGCCTCCTGCACACGACCGTTTTTTCCCCCCCCATTACTGGCCGTTTTTTGCGTTCTGTATACGGTCCGTATACGGAACCGTTCATTTCAATGGTTCCGCAAAGAAAACGGAATGTACTCCGTATGCATTCCGTTTCCGTATTTCCGTTTTTCCGTTCCGTTTAAAGATAGAACATGTCCTATTATTGTCCGCAAATCACGTTCCATGGCTCCATTCAAGTCAATGGGTCCGCAAAAAAAGGAACACATACGGAAATGCATCCGTATGTCTTCCGTTTCCGTTCCGTTTTTTACGGAAACATCTATTGAAAATGTTATGCCCAGCCCAATTTTATCTATGTAATTACTGTATACTGTATATGCCATACGGAAAAACGGAACAGAAACGGAAACACAACGGAAACAAAAAAGGGAACAACGGATCCGTGAAAAGTGGACCGCAAAACACTGAAAAAGCCATGCGGTCGTGTGCAGGAGGCCTTATATGCAGTTTGTCATTATAGTATAACTTTTTTTATTGGTTGCAGATATACAGATGTGTCCTTTATTACTATTCCTCTTGGCTCAACACACACCAAGTTGAGTGACGTAAGATGACCACCTTTTAAAAGAAAACATGATTTTGTGGTATTGTGTCACAGCATGTCTGTCCTAAGGGTTTGGCCACCCAATGGTTGTGATGTGCTTTGCATTATGACAAGGATTTGCTAGTATGTTGTGTTTTTAACCACAGATGACCTAAGGTAATTGTGGACACATCTGTAGCAACTACAAGTATCATAAGAAATTTGCTGCAATGACCACTTCTTTCCCATATTCTGTGCCAACTATAATTGTTAGGGCTCATTCACACAACCGTGGTTTGGTTCCGCATCCAAGCCGCATTTCTTGCGGCTCTGGTGTGGACCCATTCACTTCAATGGGGCCGCAAAAGATGTGGAGGAGCTGAGCAGACTGATACATATTTTTATGGGACATTTTTCTGCAAAACTTCAATTTATTCATTTAAATTCCTGCTCATTCTGGGCTTTGTAGTCCAGGAGGTGATCCTATCAGTGATTGACAGCCTTCCCTCTATGACTGTGTATACAAAGATAACGGTCAATCACTGACAGGACAGACTCCTTGACTAGTGTTGAGTGAATCAAAGTCCACAGAGTGGATTTCAATCTGAATTTCAAGATAAATTTGATTCCTTGTGCTTAGGGGTAGTGAATCGATTTAACCTGAAATAGTGCAAAAATAACACAGTGTAAAAAAAATTAATAAATAAAATCATACCTGCTTCATTTGCTCTCAATGGGGCGGCCGCCGTGCGGAGTGACGTATGCCGTCACCATGTTGGCCAGTGTGATGACGTCATCTCAGGCCGCGCAAGATTTTGTGTCAGATCTTCAAGCAAGATGGCGGCGGCGGCCCCGTTGCGAGCAAATGGAGCAGGTAAGTATGATTTTTTTTTTTTTCATTTTACACTGTATTATGTACATCAGATGCCGCAATCATGTATGAGCGCGGCATCCGAGGGGTACAATGACGGTGCGCTGACTAATCGCCATTCCCTGTCATTGCACCCACTACTTACAAAGCTAAATTTTTTGTAAAATTTGGCGAAGCAGCCAAATCGAATTGTCAGCAGCTTGCAGTAAAGGTGCATATGGGTGTTACCAACTGGGGGGGTGTTCCTGCACAGTCTGACACCAGCAGCACTGATTGGACAGTCAGTCACAACCGCTACTGGCAACAACAAGCATTACCTTTACTGCAGACTGCTGACAATGTATTTGTAAACTTCTAGCAAGAATAATAAAGGAATGGCACAACAAAGAGTCATAGGAATAGATGTTCTAGAATTGTTATTACATGGGGAATGCAAGTACTTACTAAAATAGTCTGGTCAGGGGAGGTGACAGGTCCTCTTTAAGGCTTCGTCTACACGACGACATTTGTCGTGCGACAGATAGGGCACAACTACACTGCAACATTTTCTTGCACTAATGTCGCGCGACAATTTTTATAATGGCAGTCTATGGTGTCGCACTGCAACATGCAACATGCTGTGACTGCGACGCAACAGTCGCAGAAAAATCCATCTCGAATGGAATGTTGCAGTGCGACACCATAGACTGCCATTATAAAAATTGTCGCGCAACTTTAGTGCAACAAAATGTCGCGCTACAAATGACGTCGTGTAGCCTAAGGCTGATTTCACACTCGCGTTTGGTTCGGATCCGTCATGGATCTGCACAGACGGATCCGTTCAGATAATACAACCGTCTGCATCCGTTCAGAATGGATCCGTTTGTATTTTCTTTAACATAGCCAAGACGGATCCGTCTTGAACACCACTGAAAGTCAATGGAGGACGGATCAGTTTTCTATTGTGCCAGATTGTGGCATAGAAAACGGATCCGTCCCCATTGACTTACATTGTGTGCCAGGACGGATCCGTTTGGCTCAGTTTCGTCAGACGGAAACCAAAACACTGCAAGCCGTTCGGGTGTCCGCCTCCAAAGCAGAATGGAGACTGATCGGAGGCAAACTGATGCTTTCTGAGCGGATCCTTTTCCATTCAGAATGCATTAGGGCAAAACTGATCCGTTTTGGACCGCTTGTGATATGCCTGAACGGATCTCACAAGCGGAAAGCCAAAACGCCAGTGTGAAAGTAGCCAAAGGGCTGGCACTTATATCAAAAGTAAACAATGGCATTCTAGAAAAATGCACAAAAAGTGAGAAACAAGGCTACAATGCTACAGCTAATGTTACAACTAACATCTGGTTGAGGCATTTTTTGTTGTAAAAAATATGGCAGAAAAAAACAGCAAAAAACGCCCTTTGGATTTACACAACACTTTTGTGCAGTTTCCACTGTTTATTAGCAAATATTTGACCATTTTTGTTTTTGACATTGGTGACATTTTTTTTAAACGTGGCATGCTTTGAATATGATGTTTTATTTTTTTCATTTTTTCCCCATAAGCTACTCTACGGGACTTCAAAAATTTCTTAAAAGGGAATATTTTATAGGTCACAAAATAAAAAATGGCAACCAATACCCTTGCAAAAACTGCATGAAACATCTACTTAGGCTACTTTCACACTACCATTTTTTCTGGATCGGGCAGGGTTTAGCAAAAACGCTTCCGTTACTGATAATACAACCGTCTGCATCCGTTATGAACGGATCCGGTTTTATCTTTAACATAGCCAAGGCGAATCCATCATGAACTCTATTGAAAGTCAATGGAGGACGTATCCGTTTTCTATTGTGTCAGAGAAAACGGATCCGTCCCCATTGACATGCATTGGGGTCATTCCGGATCCGTCTTGCTCCAGATTCCAGGACGGAAAGCAAACTACAAAATGTTGCGGTTTGCTCTCCGGTATGGGAATGCAACTAAATGGAATTGCATTTTGGAGCATTCCGTTCTGTTCAGTTCAGTTTTGTCCCCATTGACAATTGACAAAACTGAGGCGATTTTTTTCCGGTATTGAGCCCCTATGACGGATCTCAAAACCGGAAAACTAAAACGCTAGTGAGAACGTAGCCTTACCTGGCTGAAACACTCTTATGATATCAGTAGCTTACCTGATACAGCAACTTACCAGACAGAAACAGACTTGTGATGTCACAACAACTTACCAGACAGAAACACACTTATGATGTCACAGCAACTTACCAGACAGAAACATACTTGTGATGTCACAACAACTTACCAGACAGAAACACACTTGTGATGTCACAGCAACTTACCAGACAGAAACACACTTCTGATGTCACAACAACTTACCAGACAGAAACACACTTGTGATGTCACAGCAACTTACCAGACAGAAACACACTTGTGATGTCACAACAACCTACCAGACAGAAACTCACTTGTGATGTCACAGCAACTTACCAGATAGAAACACACTTGTGATGTCACAGCAACTTACCAGACAGAAACACACTTGTGATATCACAGCAACTTACCAGACAGAAACACACTTGTGATGTCACAGCAACTTACCAGACAGAAACACACTTGTGATGTCACAGCAACTTACCAGACAGAAACACACTTGTGATGTCACAGCAACTTACCAGACAGAAACACAGTTGTGATGTCACAACAACTTACCAGACACACACTTGTGATGTCACAGCAACTTACCAGACAGAAACACACTTGTGATGTCACAACAACTTACCAGACAGAAACAGACTTGTGATGTCACAGCAACTTACCAGCAGAAACAGACTTGTGATGTCACAGCAACTTACCAGACAGAAACACACTTGTGATGTCACAGCAAATTACCTGACTGAAACTCACTTGTGATGTCATAGTAGACTACCAGACAGAAACACTCTAGTGATGTCACAGTAGTTTGCCTGACTGAAACTCACTTGTGATGTCATCGAAGACTACCTGACGGAAATACACTTGTGATGTCAATGTAGCTTGCCTAACTGAAACTCCTTTGTGATGTCATAGTAGACTACTTGACAGAAATACACTTGAGATGTCACAGTAACTTATGTGACTAACATACTAACTACTATGTAATATCGCAGTAGCTTACTAAGGGACAGACATCAAGACAGAGCTCCTGTGCATGAACTTTATATGGGCTAGATGATTTCCAACCGCTAACGTAATAACTGCAAATTCCAGAAAAAATCCAAGACTTGCCAAATTGCAGAATGGAACAAGACACCTGCAGACTGAGCTGAGATCTTCAAGTACGTAATGTTGCTATACACATAAGAGGACAAACGTCCTATTTTGGTGGGGCCGGGTGACGATCATATGCGTAATGCAGCGTCTTGACTCTCTCCTGACGGCAGATGATGGAGGTAAAGAATGATCAATGTACAGTACTTGACCCTTTGTTCCTGTGGGAGATAAGCTGCTGCCAAGGGATTCCCCTCTCACTGTTGAAATAAACATACACAGTAGTATTATAGCAGCATAGTGGCTACACCTACATAGCTTGTTACACATAATGTCTTGTTTGAGGTATGGAGTATGACCTTCATGCTATATGAACTAGGGCCAAAGTTATTGCTCATATGTTAAATTTCCAAGAAGTGACTGGATAGGATATAAAATTATACTGTGTACGTTTCAGAGGATGTTTCCTAAGGAACCAGAAACAACATGAATGGGTAGAGCGCCAAGTATGAGACAAGTTTGTTGCAGCACAAAATCCTGGAACCTATCAATATTGAACTAATATAATTTGCTATGAAAACAAGTGTGAAACCACGCATTTTTAACATCTTCATGATATCTTGTAGGGAGTCTTTAACATGTACGGCATTATGCGCAAGGGATTGTATGGAAAGGGCTGCTGCTCGGAGCCTGCTCCATACACGGTGGGTGCAGACTGTATTATACAGCAGACACCCGGCTGCAATGAGTGGATCGGCGATGATGCTGAAACGGGTCATTTAATCCCTCAGATTCCGTGATCAAAAGCGATTGCGGCATCTGTAATGCTAGGTAAAGGGAGGGGGCTCCCTCTGTCTTCCGATCAGAGTTCCCACAATGAAATCTCCAATGAAAGACTCCAGATGGGAGGAGAAAAAACTGCAAAAATCTGTTTAAGTTCTGTGTTTCTATATGTATATGTGTTGTATGTACTGTATGTATGAGTACATGTGAGATGTATGTTGGCTATATGCTGCTGTTCTGTACAGTATATATAAGTTCTGCACAGTATTACTTCTGTCCTGTTCAGTTACCTGCTCTTATTCTGTATATATGGGCACTGCACAGTACCACTTCTCCTGCCCTGTATACTGGGTGTAACCCTCAGTATCTGCTCTTATTCTGTATATATGGACACTGCACAGTACCACTTCTCTCCTGTATACTGGGTGTAACCCTCAGTATCTGCTCTAATTCAGTATCTATGGACACTGCACAGTACCACTTCTCCTGTCCTGTATACTGGGTGTAACCCTCAGTATCTGCTCCAATTCTGTATCTATGGACACTGCACAGTACCACTTCTCTCCTGTATACTGGGTGTAATTCTCAGTATCTGCTCTAATTCAGTATCTATGGACAGGGCCGCTGATAGAAATCATGGGGCCCCGTACAGCATACATGACGGGGCCCCCTTCAGCTCCACCCCCTGATCCCTCCTTCAGCCACACCCCTGGCCCCGCCCTTGGCCCCTCCCCAGACGCCGCCTTGAAACAACATGCAGATTTGTCTACAAGTGATATTTATGGCGCTGGGGGGTCGTCTGTGAATGGCGCTGTTATGGAGGGGATCTGTGAATGGCACTGTTATGGAGGGGATCTGTGGATGGCACTGTTATGGAGGGGATCTGTGGATGGCACTGTTATGGAGGGGATCTGTGGATGGCACTGTTATGGAGGGGATCTGTGGATGGCACTGTTATGGAGGGGATCTGTGGATGGCACTGTTATGGAGGGGATCTGTGGATGGCACTGTTATGGAGAGGATCTGTGGATGGCACTGTTATGGAGGGGATCTGTGGATGGCACTGTTATGGGGGGATCTGTGGATGGCACTGTTATGGGGGGATCTGTGGATGGCACTGTTATAGAGGGGGATCTGTGGATGACACATACCGTATATAGCATCTTATGCTATGTGTCATCCACAGATACCCCTCCATAACAGTGCCATTCACAGATACCCTCCATAACAGTGCCATCCACAGATCCCCCCCATAACAGTCATCCACAGATCCCCCCATAACAGTGTCATCCACAGATCCCCCCCATAACAGTGTCATCCACAGATCCCCCTCCATAATGGTGCCATCCACAGATCCCCCCATAAGTGTCATCCACAGACCCCCCGGCCCCCCCCCCATAAGTGTCATCCACATGACAGACCCCCCCCCCCATAACAGTGCCATCCACGGATCCCCCGCCCTCCCTATAACAGTGCCGTCATGACGTCATCCATATAGATCCCCCCCCGCCACTCACAGTAGTATACATTAATAAATCGGTGCAGCCGTGCAGGCTGCAGACAGTAACTTTAATTTTAGCACAGGCACAGCGCTCATCTCTTTACTAAAATACTACCTTACATTCAGCTCCTGCCTCCTCCCTCCACCCTCCAGCCTCCAGTAACAAGTGCGGGCGGCAGCGCTCACTCACTGACGTCACGCGCCTGCGCCGCCTAGTGGGAGGAGCAGGCGTGTGACGTCAGTGAGTGAGCGCCGCCCCCACACTGCCTGCTGTTACTGGAGCCAGCCCACTGACAGCAAAAAAATTAAAATGGCTCGGGAGTCGGCAGCCCGGGCCCCCCTGCCAGCCGGGCCCGGTACAACTGGGCCAGCTGTACTGGCCTATCAGCGGCCCTGTCTATGGACAAGTGACCAGTACCACTTCTCCTGCCCTGTATACTGGGTGTAACCCTCAGTATCGGCTCTTATTCTGTATATATGGACACTGCACAGTACTACTTCTCCTGCCCTGTATACTGGGTGTAACCCTCAGTATCTGCTCTTATTCTGTATCTATGGACACTGCACAGTACCACTTCTCTTTTCCTGTATACGGTGTAAATATCAGTATCTGCTCTTATTCTTTATATATATGGACACTGAATAGTACTACTACTCCTGTCCTGTATAGTGGCTATAATGTTTGGTATCTTATTCCATACATCTGGATATTGCAGAGTACCACTTTTCTTGTCCGATATGCACTGCAGTGGTTCATAGTAAAATACAGCAGTTTTTTTACAAGGAAGCCTGCCTAAATTTAACGCTCCCTGTGGTTCGGCCAGCATGAAGCTCTTGATAGGTTCTGTTCAAATCACTGTGACAACAATAGAAGAAATTTACAATGTTCAGGGGGGGGGGGGGATGATGAAACCTTTGCACTGGGCCTACCAATGTATTAAAATGGCCCTGACCAAAAACAGTGTAGCACGCACTGGTACGTTTTGCCAAAATGAGAACAAAAACTTCAATGGATCCCAGATTAAACATGTCTTATCTATAACCCTATACCCTAAGTCTATGACTTATGTGGATAGGGTATAAGTCAATATCTTGGCGCAAAACCTTTGAAAGAAAGCTCTATGCAAACACTATGTTATGCCTAGTGCAGGGCCGAGGGTAGGAGGGTGTATGACACAGGGATTCAAATACCGCAAAAGGGATACTGTGCCCTGCACCACCCGCTCAGGCCCTGCACTAGGCATAAAATAATTAGAATTGCCTTGAGAGTTCCTTTTTATCCTATCCACAGCCACAGTGCAATTGTCAAATTGATTACATATTCCCTGTATAGCCTTGTTTTGCCTTCATATATGCAATAGACACCATTAGGCCTCTTTAACACTACTGTTTTTTTTTTTTCGTTTTGCTGGCCGTTTTTTGCGTTCCGTATACGGTCTGTATACGGAACCATTAATTTCAATGGGTCCGCAAAAAAAACAGAATGTACTCTGTATGCATTCCGTTTCCGCGTTTTCGTATCTCCGTTCCGTGCAAAGATAGAACATGCCCTATATTTGGCCGCAAATAACGTTCCGTGGCTCCATTAAAGTCAATGGGTCCGCAAAAAAACGGAATGCATACGGAAATGCATCCGTGTGTCTTCCGTATCCGTTCTGTTTTTTGCGGAACCATCTATTGAAAATGTTATGCCCAGCCCAATTTGTTCTATGTAATTACTGTATACTGTATATGCCATACAGAAAAATGGAACGGAAACAAAAAACGGAACAACGGATCCGTGAAAAACGGACCGCAAAACACTGAAATAGCCATACGGTCGTGTGAAAGAGGCCTTATAGTGAGCAAAACCAGCTAAACAAAGAATATATACAGGTAAAACTTGAAAAATTAGAATATCGTGCAAAAGTCCATTTATTTCAGTAATGCAAATTAAACGGAATTGCATTAATGCAGCTTAAAATTAGAATTTGTGAGAAGGTTCTATATTCTAGGCTCAAAGTGTCACACTCTAGTCAGCTAATTAATCCATATCCCCTGAGCAAATGGTACTTCAAAATTGTGACTTTGGGGTTTCATAAACTGTAAGCCATAATCATCCAAATTATAACAAATAAAGGCTTGACATATCTCGCTTTGCATGTAATGAGTCTATCTCATATGTTAGTTTCACCTTTTAAGTTGCATTACTGAAATAAATAAACTTTGCACAATATTCTAATTTTTCGAGTTTCACCTGTACCATCATCTACAAGTCTCAACACATCCCTACACTGCCTGTGGCCTGAAATGTCTGCGTCCCTGTGCCTCCATGGTATTCTCCTATATTGCCGTCCTGAGGACAGCGGTACAGTTGAATTTGGGAGGGCACCTGCAGCCCAAAGCCATGTACATAAGTACCTGATGGTCGCAGCATCAATGTCAAGAGCAACAGATCATTATATACCTGGCTCTCAACCATGAGTAATGCTTTGGCATCCATCTGGGTATCATCCCAATGGGAAATTTCCCTATAGGGTCTGCCCTGAGCTGGTTACTGCAGCATTGCTCCCATTGATGTGATTGGGAGCAGTGCTGCAGTAATCAGCTCTATCCACTGCACAACAGACAGAGTTGTATAGTTCTAGCATCCACTTTGGTGCTGGAGCCACTGCAGAACAGGTGATTGGGGTGTCAGATCTCCACTGATCAGATAATCATGGTCTATCCTAAGGATAGGCCATTACTTGTAAAAGACAGTAGATATTCCTTTTTATATTTACGACGAAATGGTAAATTCATCATCTATCCTTATACAGGTCTATTATAATCTGCTCTTAATTCCAGTCTTTCTCTATTGCTGGCATCAAAACACAAAGTAACCTTAACCTTCGCCATTCTTTCATATAGGAGACCTTAAAGTGTGCTGCTATCCCTCTGTCAGAAAAGATTCATTTCAATCACTTTCAGTTACTTATCTTACTGTTTATTATATGTTGCTGATCCTTGCCTGTGAGCCTCAAGTGTTCTTTCTCAATCCCTTCCTGGCCTCTTAGTAAGGGCTCTTTCACACTTGCGTTATTGTCTTCCGGCATAGAGTTCCGTCGTCGGGACTCTATGCCGGAAGAATACTGATCAGGATTATCCTAATGCATTCTGAATGGAGAGTAATCCGTTCAGGATGCATCAGGATGTCTTCAGTTCCGGTACGGAACGTTTTTTGGCCGGAGAAAATACCGCAGCATGCTGCGCTTTTTGCTCCGGCCAAAAATCCTGAAGACTTGCCGCAACGCCGGATCCGGGATCAATGCCCATTGAAAGGCATTGATCCGGATCCGGCCTTAAGCTAAACGTCGTTTCGGCGCATTGCCGGACCCGACGTTTAGCTTTTTCTGAATAGTTACCATGGCTACCGGGACGCTAAAGTCCTGACAGCCATGGTAAGTGTAGCGGGGAGCGGGGGAGCAGCATACTTACCGTCCGTGCGGCTCCCCGGGCGCTCCAGAGTGACGTCAGGGCGCCCCAAGCGCATGGATCACGTGATCACATGGATCACATCATCCATGCGCATGGGGCGCTCTGACGTCATTCTGGAGCGCCCGGGGAGCCGCACGGACTGTAAGTATACCGCTCCCCCGCTCCCCGCTCCTACTATGGCAACCAGGACTTTAATAGCGTCCTGGGTGCCATAGTAACACTGAAAGCATTTGGAAGACGGTTCCGTCTTCAAATGCTTTCAGTACACTTGCGTTGTTACGGATCCGGCAGGCACCTCCGGCAACGGAAGTGCATGCCGGATCCCAACAACGCAAGTGTGAAAGAGGCCTAAGTGATGGATTTTATGGTAAGGAACAGTCACGTACGAGTAAATATCAGCCAGTACTTGTATATTGCAGACTGGCTTTTGTGCAGAATAATTATATGTTAGAAATGTTTCACCTAGGGAAGATGACCCGTAGGTGTTCCAGCAGTAAAGATTGATTTGAAGTTCCTGGATCCCAGTGCAAAAGCTGTAACCATTTACAGTGCGAAAAGTTGCAAAAGTATTCCCCCCCCCCCCCTCCACCCCTTTGTGTTTTTCCTGTTTTGTTGCATTACAACCTGAAATTAATATGGATTTTATTTTAGATTTTATGTAATTAACCTGACAAAATAGTCCAAATTGTTACAGAGTAATGAAAAAAAATAATTAATAATGTTTAAAAAAAAAATTAAAGGGGTTGGCCAATTTATGGCTACTGTTGACCAATGTGTATGTAAGATGACCATATGACACTTAATAATATAGTCTTTGTTGATATCATGTGATGTTCGATATATTTCATAAGTACGGATGAGCGAACCCGAACTGTATAGTTCGGGTTCGTACCGAATTTTGGGGTGTCCGTGACACGGACCCGAACCCGAACATTTTCGTAAAAGTCCGGGTTCGGGTTCGGTGTTCGGCGTTTCTTGGCGCTTTTTGAAAGGCCAATCAACAAGCGTTATACTACTTGCCCCAAGAGGCCATCACAGCCTTGCCTACTATTGGCATGGCTGTGATTGGCCAGTGCAGCATGTGACCCAGCCTCTATATAAGCTTGGGTCACGTAGCGCTGCACGTCACTCTGCTGATTGAAGCATAGGGAGAGGTTGCTGCTGCGACGTTAGTGCGAGATTAGGCAGATTAACTCCTCCAAAAGACTTAATTCTGTGATCGATCTGCAGCTGTGGATCATTGAAGTGCTAATATCGACTTGCTCACTTTTTTGAGGCTGCCCAGAGCGTTTTTAGATCACTTATTTCTGGGGTGATCGGCGGCCATTTTGTGGCTTGTGGTGCGCCAGCACAAGCTATCACCAAGTGTATTTAACCATCAATAGTGTGGTTATTTTGTGCTATATCCTACATCAGCTGCAGGCTGAGCCTGTGTCACCGAAGTGCATTTAACCATCAACAGTATGGTTATTTTTTGGCCATATACTACATCAGCTGCAGGCTGAGCCTGTGTCACCGAAGTGCATTTAACCATCAACAGTCTGGTTATTTTTTGGCCATATACTACATCTGGTGCAGGCTGAGCCTGTGTCACCCAAGTGCATTTAACCATCAATAGTGTGGTTATTTTTTGGCCATATACTACATCAGGGGCAAGTTGAGCCTGTCACCCAGCACCTAAAAAATAGACCTGACATTTCTATTCAACCAAATTTGTACTGTTTTAGCTGGTCAAGTTATTTGTAGTGACCGTAAAAGCACATTTTTTGTTCTGGGTTGAAAAACTATTCCCAAATTTGCCATTCTCAAAATAACTAGTTTCTGCTATATGAGGCCTACTTGAAATCTATCCCAAAAAGGATATCTTACATTGAAGGTGCTGATAGTGTCATTCAGAAAAACCTAAGACACACGCTACCGTGCAGATAGAAGTCTAGTTCTGTGATTAAACCTATACCTGTCACACAGCGCAAAAAAAAACAGGCCTCACATTTCTATTCAACCAAATCTGTACTGTTTTAGCTGGTCAAGTTATTTGTAGTGACCGTAAAAGCACATTTTTTGTTCTGGGTTGAAAAACTATTCCCAAATTTGCCATTCTCAGAATAACTAGTTTCTGCTATATGAGGCCTACTTGAAATCTATACCAAAAAGGATATCTTACATATTAGGTGCTGATAGTGTCATTCAGAAAAACCTAAGACACACTTGCTACCGTGCAGATAGAAGTCTAATTCTGTGATTAAACCTATACCTGTCACACAGCGCAAAAAAAAAAACAGGCCTCACATTTCTTTTCAACCAAATCTGTACTGTTTTAGCTGGTCAAGTTATTTGTATTGACCGTAAAAGCACATTTTTTTGTTCTGGGTTGAAAAACTATTCCCAAATTTGCCATTCTCAAAATAACTAGTTTCTGCTATATGAGGCCTACTTGAAATCTATCCCAAAAAGGATATCTTACATATTAGGTGCTGATAGTGTCATTCAGAAAAACCTAAGACACACTTGCTACCGTGCAGATAGAAGTCTAATTCTGTGAGTAAACCTATACCTGTCACACAGCGCAAAAAAAAAACAGGCCTCACATTTCTATTCAACCAAATCTGTACTGTTTTAGCTGGTCAAGTTATTTGTAGTGACCGTAAAAGCACATTTTTTGTTCTGGGTTGAAAAACTATTCCCAAATTTGTCATTCTCAGAATAACTAGTTTCTGCTATATGAGGCCTACTTGAAATCTATCACAAAAAGGATATCTTACATATTAGGTGCTGATAGTGTCATTCAGAAAAACCTAAGACACACTTGCTACCGTGCAGATAGAAGTCTAATTCTGTGATTAAACCTATACCTGTCACACAGCGCAAAAAAAAAACAGGCCTCACATTTCTATTTAACCAAATCTGTACTGTTTTAGCTGGTCAAGTTATTTGTAGTGACCGTAAAAGCACATTTTTTGTTCTGGGTTGAAAAATTATTCCCAAATTTGCCATTCTCAAAATTGTGGTAAACGGGAACAATGAGGAAAACATCTAATAAGGGACGCGTACGCGGACGTGGACATGGTCGTGGTGGTGTTAGTGGACCCTCTGGTGCTGGGAGAAGACGTGGCCGTTCTGCCACAGCCACACGTCCTAATGAACCAACTACCTCAGGTCCCAGTAGCCAGCAGAATTTACAGCGATATTTGGTGGGGCCCAATGCCGTTCTAAGGATGGTAAGGCCTGAGCAGGTACAGGCATTAGTCAATTGGGTGGCCGACAGTGGATCCAGCACGTTCACATTATCTCCCGCCCAGTCTTCTGCAGAAAGCGCACAGATGGCGCCTGAAAGCCAAGCCCATCGGTCTGTCACATCACCCCCATGCATATCAGGGAAACTGTCTGAGCCTCAAGTTATGCAGCAGTCTCTTATGCTGTTTGAAGACTCTGCTGCCAGGGTTTCCCAAGGGCATCCACCTAGCCCTTCCCCAGGGGTGGAAGAGATAGAATGCACTAACGCACAACCACTTTTTTTCCCTGATGATGAGGACATGGGAATACCACCTCAGCACGTCTCTGATGATGACGAAACACAGGTGCCAACTGCTGCGTCTTTCTGCAGTGTGCAGACTGAACAGGAGGTCAGGGATCAAGACTGGGTGGAAGACGATGCAGGGGATGATGAGGTCCTAGACCCCACATGGAATGAAGGTCGTGCCACTGACTTTCACAGTTCGGAGGAAGAGGCAGTGGTGAGACCGAGCCAACAGCGTAGCAAAAGAGGGAGCAGTGGGCAAAATCAGAACACCCGCCGCCAAGAGACTCCGCCTGCTACTGACCGCCGCCATCTGGGACCGAGCACCCCAAAGGCAGCTTCAAGGAGTTCCCTGGCATGGCACTTCTTCAAACAATGTGCTGACGACAAGACCCGAGTGGTTTGCACGCTGTGCCATCAGAGCCTGAAGCGAGGCATTAACGTTCTGAACCTTAGCACAATCTGCATGACCAGGCACCTGCATGCAAAGCATGAACTGCAGTGGAGTAAACACCTTAAAAACAAGGAAGTCACTCAGGCTCCCCCTGCTACCTCTTCTGCTGCTGCCACCGCCTCGGCCTCTTCTGCTGCTGCTGCCGCCGCCTCGGCCTCTTCCTCCGCCTCTGGAGGAACGTTGGCACCTGCCGCCCAGCAAACATGGGATGTACCACCAACACCACCACCTGCGTCACCAAGCATCTCAACCATGTCACACGGCAGCGTTCAGCTCTCCATCTCACAAACATTTGAGAGAAAGCGTAAATTCCCACCTAGCCACCCTCGATCCCTGGCCCTGAATGCCAGCATTTCTAAACTACTGGCCTATGAAATGCTGTCATTTAGGCTGGTGGACACACACAGCTTCAAACAGCTCATGTCGCTTGCTGTCCCACAGTATGTTGTTCCCAGCCGCCACTACTTCTCCAAGAGAGCCGTGCCTTCCCTGCACAACTAAGTGTCCGATAAAATCAAGTGTGCACTGCGCAACGCCATCTGTGGCAAGGTCCACCTAACCACAGATACGTGGACCAGTAAGCACGGCCAGGGACGCTATATCTCCCTAACTGCACACTGGGTAAATGTAGTGGTGGCTCGGCCCCAGGCGGAGAGCTGTTTGGCGCACGTCCTTCCGCCGCCAAGGATCGCAGGGCAACATTTTTTGCCTCCTGTCTCCTCCTCCTCCTACTCAGCTTCCTCCTCTTCTTCTTCCACCTGCTCATCCAGTCAGCCACACACCTTCACCACCAACTTCAGCACAGCCCGGGGTAAACGTCAGCAGGCCGTTCTGAAACTCATATGTTTGGGGGACAGGCCCCACACCGCACAGGAGATGTAGGGGGGTATAGAACAACAGACCGACGAGTGGTTGCTGCCGGTGAGCCTCAAGCCCGGCCTGGTGGTGTGCGATAATGGGCGAAATCTCGTTGCAGCTCTGGAACTAGCCGGTTTGACGCACATCCCTTGCCTGGCGCATGTGCTGAATTTGGTGGTGCAGAAGTGCGGGCCGTCTGTTCGCGCTTCCGGGGTTCACACCCTGCCGCTGCTTGCCTGTCTGCGCTACAGCGTAACTTCGGCCTTCCCGCTCACCGCCTGATATGCGACGTACCCACCAGGTGGAACTCCACCTTGCATATGCTGGACAGACTGTGCGAGCAGCAGCAGGCCATAGTGGAGTTTCAGCTGCAGCACGCACGGGTCAGTCGCACTGCGGATCAGCCCCACTTCACCACCAATGACTGGGCCTCCATGCGAGACCTGTGTGCCCTGTTGCGCTGTTTTGAGTACTCCACCAACATGGCCAGTGGCGATGACGCCGTTATCAGCGTTACAATACCACTTCTATGTCTCCTTGAGAAAACACTTAGGGCGATGATGGAAGAGGAGGTGGCCCAGGAGGAAGAGGAGGAAGAGGGGTCATTTTTAGCACTTTCAGGCCAGTCTCTTCGAAGTGACTCAGAGGGAGGTTTTTTGCAACACCAGAGGCCAGGTACAAATGTGGCCAGACAGGGCCCACTACTGGAGGATGAGGAGGAGGTGGAGGAGGATGAGGATGAAGCATGTTCACAGCGGAGTGGCACCCAAAGCAGCTCGGGCCCATCACTGGTGCGTGGCTGGGGGGAAACACAGGACGATGACGATACGCCTCCCACAGAGGACAGCTTGTCCTTACCTCAGGGCAGCCTGGCACACATGAGCGACTACATGCTGCAGTGCCTGCGCAACGACAGCAGAGTTGCCCACATTTTAACGTGTGCGGACTACTGGGTTGCCACCCTGCTGGATCCCCAGTACAAAGACAATGTGCCCACCATACTTCCTACACTGGAGCGTGATAGGAAGATGCGCGAGTACAAGCGCACGTTGGTAGACGCGCTACTGAGAGCATTCCCAAATGTCACAGGGGAACCAGTGGAAGCCCAAGGCGAAGGCAGAGGAGGAGCAAGAGGTCGCCAACGCAGCTGTGTCACGCCCAGCTCCTCTGAGGGCAGGGTTAGCATGGCAGAGATGTGGAAAAGTTTTGTCAACACGCCACAGCTAACTGCACCACCACCTGATACGGAACGTGTTAGCAGGAGGCAACATTTCACTAACATGGTGGAACAGTACCTGTGCACACCCCTCCACGTACTGACTGATGGTTCGGCCCCATTCAACTTCTGGGTCTCCAAATTGTCCACGTGGCTAGAGCTAGCCTTTTATGCCTTGGAGGTGCTGGCCTGCCCGGCGGCCAGCGTTTTGTCTGAACGTGTATTCAGCACGGCAGGGGGCGTCATTACAGACAAACGCAGCCGCCTGTCTACAGCCAATGTGGACAAGCTGACGTTCATAAAAATGAACCAGGCATGGATCCCACAGGACCTGTCCATCCCTTGTGCAGATTAGATATTAACTACCTCCCCTTAACAATATATTATTGTACTCCAGGGCACTTCCTCATTCAATCCTATTTTTATTTCCATTTTACCATTATATTGCGGGGCAACCCAAAGTTGAATGAACCTCTCCTCTGTCTGGGTGCCGGGGCCTAAATGTGTGACAGTGGCCTGTTCCAGTGGTGGGTGACGTGAAGCCTGATTCTCTGATATGACATGAAGACTGATTCTGCGCTGACATAAGGCCAGATTCTCTGTTACGGGACCTCTCTCCTCTGCCTGGGTGCCTGGGCCTAAATATGTGACAGTGGCCTGTTCCAGTGGTGGGTGACGTGAAGCCTGATTCTCTGATATGACATAAAGACTGATTCTGCGCTGACATAAGGCCAGATTCTCTGTTACGGGACCTCTCTCCTCTGCCTGGGTGCCTGGGCCTAAATATGTGACAGTGGCCTGTTCCAGTGGTGGGTGACGTGAAGCCTGATTCTCTGCTATGACATGAAGACTGATTCTGCGCTGACATAAGGCCAGATTCTCTGTTACGGGACCTCTCTCCTCTGTCTGGGTGCCGGGGCCTAAATGTGTGACAGTGGCCTGTTCCAGTGGTGGGTGATGTGAAGCCTGATTCTCTGCTATGACATGAAGACAGATTCTGTGCTGACATAAGGCCAGATTCTCTGTTACGGGACCTCTCTCCTCTGTCTGGGTGCCGGGGCCTAAATGTGTGACAGTGGCCTGTTCCAGTGGTGGGTGACGTGAAGCCTGATTCTCTGCTATGACATGGAGACAGATTCTGTGCTGACATAAGGCCAGATTCTCTGTTACGGGACCTCTCTCCTCTGTCTGGGTGCTGGGGCCTAAATGTGTGACAGTGGCCTGTTCCAGTGGTGGGTGACGTGAAGCCTGATTCTCTGCTATGACATGAAGACAGATTCTGTGCTGACATAAGGCCAGATTCTCTGTTACGTGGACCTCTCTCCTCTGCCTGGGTGCCTGGGCCTAAATATGTGACAGTGGCCTGTTCCAGTGGTGGGTGACGTGATGCCTGATTCTCTGCTATGACATGAAGACTGATTCTGCGCTGACATAAGGCCAGATTCTCTGTTACGGGACCTCTCTCCTCTGCCTGGGTGCCGGGGCCTAAATGTGTGACAGTGGCCTGTTCCATTGGTGTCATGGTCTTACCTTCTTGCTGTTCTCCTTCGTTTGACATGTGCTGGCGGCCATCTTGGTTTCTGGGTTTCTTGTAGCCTCCCACCCTGCGGCTCCTCCTTCCCACTGGGAGGAGCTGGATGCCCAGCTCACATATATAGGAGGTCTGTGGCTTCAGTTCCTTGCTTGGTCCTCCTGTGTTCACATGCTTCTAGACTGCTGCTGCTTCTGGTTCCTGATCCTGGTTTCGTCTGACTACCCTTCTGGTTCCTGACCTCTGGCTTCGCTAAGACTCTGCTTCGGTTTCGCCATTCGTTTGGACTTTTGCTTTACAGCTTTATTTTCAATAAAGCCTTCTTATTTTCACTTATCCCTTGTTGTACGTCTGGTTCATGGTTCCGTGACAATTGGTGGGTGACGTGAAGCCTGATTCTCTGCTATGACATGAAGACAGATTCTGTGCTGACATAAGGCCAGATTCTCTGTTACGGGACCTCTCTCCTCTGTCTGGGTGCCGGGGCCTAAATGTGTGACAGTGGCCTGTTCCAGTGGTGGGTGACGTGAAGCCTGATTCTCTGCTATGACATGAAGACTGATTCTGCGCTGACATAAGGCCAGATTCTCTGTTACGGGACCTCTCTCCTCTGTCTGGGTGCCGGGGCCTAAATATGTGACAGTGGCCTGTTCCAGTGGTGGGTGACGTGAAGCCTGATTCTCTGCTATGACATGAAGACAGATTCTGCGCTGACATAAGGCCAGATTCTCTGTTACGGGACCTCTCTCCTCTGTCTGGGTGCCGGGGCCTAAATATGTGACAGTGGCCTGTTCCAGTGGTGGGTGACGTGAAGCCTGATTCTCTGCTATGACATGAAGACTGATTCTGCGCTGACATAAGGCCAGATTCTCTGTTACGGGACCTCTCTCCTCTGTCTGGGTGCCGGGGCCTAAATGTGTGACAGTGGCCTGTTCCAGTGGTGGGTGACGTGAAGCCTGATTCTCTGCTATGACATGAAGACAGATTCTGTGCTGACATAAGGCCAGATTCTCTGTTACGGGACCTCTCTCCTCTGTCTGGGTGCCTGGGCCTAAATATGTGACAGTGGCCTGTTCCAGTGGGTGGGTGACGTGAAGCCTGATTCTCTGCTATGACATGAAGACAGATTCTGTGCTGACATAAGGCCAGATTGTCTGTTACAGGACCTCTCTCCTCTGTCTGGGTGCCGGGGCCTAAATATGTGACAGTGGCCTGTTCCAGTGGTGGGTGACGTGAAGCCTGATTCTCTGCTATGACATGAAGACAGATTCTGTGCTGACATAAGGCCAGATTCTCTGTTACGGGACCTCTCTCGTCTGTCTGGGTGCCGGGGCCTAAATATGTGACAGTGGCCTGTTCCATTGGTGGGTGATGTGAAGCGTGATTCTCTGCTATGACATGAAGACTGATTCTGCGCTGACATGAAGCCAGATTCTCTGCTATGGCATGAAGAGACTGATTCTCTGCTGACATGAAGCCAGATTCTTTGCTATGGCATGAAGAGACTGATTCTCTGCTGACGTGAAGCCAGATTCTCTGCTATGGGACCTCTGTCCAATTGATATTGGTTCATTTTTATTTTTTTTATTTTTATTTTAATTCATTTCCCTATCCACATTTGTTTGCAGGGGATTTACCTACATGTTGCTGCCTTTTGCAGCCCTCTAGCTCTTTCCTGGGCTGTTTTACAGCCTTTTTAGTGCCCAAAAGTTCGGGTCCCCATTGACTTCAATGGGGTTCGGGTTCGGGACGAAGTTCGGTTCGGGTTCGGATCCCGAACCCGAACATTTCCGGGAAGTTCGGCCGAACTTCTCGAACCCGAACATCCAGGTGTTCGCTCAACTCTATTCATAAGCCATGTGACCTTGTTGGGCAAATCTTCTGTGCTGTCTACACAGAGGTCATGTCTATTAGATGGCCAATGATAGAAGGTCATGTCACCAGACACATTACTCCTGCACTAAACTCTCAACACTGCAAGTGCAGATGGCAGGTGCTGTGTATATGAATGGAGGAGATGGATTGATGTGTCTGGTGACACGAGCCTCCATCGGCAGCCATTTTATGGATAGGACCTCCGTGTGGAGAGCACAGAAGACCTGGTCAACAAGTGGGCATACCTTATGAAATATAGAAAATGGCGAAAAATATCAACATAAACTACAGTCAGGTCCATAAATATTGGGACATCGACACAATTCTAACATTTTTGGCTCTATACACCACCACAATGGATTTGAAATGAAACGAACAAGATGTGCTTTACCTGCAGACTGTCAGCTTTAATTTGAGGGGATTTACATCCAAATCAGGTGAACGGTGCAGGAATTACAACAGTTTGCAGTCCAATGAGTTCTGAAGCATTTGGCTGAATATGAGCAGATAATATTGCCCGAAACACTTCAGAATTCATCCTGCTGCTTTTGTCAGCAGTCACATCATCAATAAATACAAGGGAACCAGTTCCATTGGCAACCATACATGCCCACGCCATGACACTACCACCACCATGCTTCACTGATGAGGTGGTATGCTTAGGATCATGAGCAGTCCCTTTCCTTCTCCATACTCTTCTCTTCCCATCCCTCTGGTACAAGTTGATCTTGGTCTCATCTGTCCATAGGATGTTGCTCCAGAACTGTGAAGACTTTTTTAGATGTCGTTTGGCAAACTCCAATCTGGCCTTCCTGTTTTTGAGGCTCACCAATGGTTTCTTGTGGTGAACCCTCTGTATTCACTCTGGTGAAGTCTTCTCCTGATTGTTGACTTTGACACACATACACCTACCTCCTGGAGAGTGTTCTTGATCTGACCAAATGTATTGAAGGGTGTTTTCTTCACCAGGGAAAGAATTCTTCTGTCATCCACCACAGTTGTTTTCCTTGGTCTTCCGGGTCTTTTGGTGTTGCTGAGCTCACTGGTGCGTTCCTTCTTTTTAAGAATGTTCCAAACATTTTTTTTGGCCATGCCTAATGTTTTGCTATCTCTCTGATGGGTTTGTTGTGTTTTTTCAGCCTAATGATGGCTTGCTTCACTGATAGTGACAGCTCTTTGGAGTTGACAGCAACAGAGTCCAAATGCAAATAGCAGACTGGAAATGACCTCTGGACCTTTTATCTGCTCATTGTAATTGGGATAATGAGGGAATAACACACACCTGGCCATGGAACAGCTGAGAAGCCAATTGTCCCATTACTTTTGGTCCCTTAACAAGTGGGAGGCACATATGCAAACGGTTGTAATTCCTGCACCGTTCACCTGATTTGGATGTAAATACCCTCAGATTAAAGCTGACAGTCTGCAGTTAAAGCACATCTTGTTTGTTTAATTTCAAATCCATTGTGGTGGTGTATAGAGCCAAAAATGATAGAATTGTGTCAATGTCCCAATATTTATGGACCTGACTGTATATTAGTAAGTGCGATATACTCATGTTACATACACATTGATCAATAGTAACCAGAAAGTGTCCAACCCCTTTAATAGATGAACAGTTATGATTCCATACTGTATATATTCACCCCTCTGCTATGAAATATCTAATTAATTTCAGAAGTCACATAATTAGTTTAATAAGGCCTCCCTGTGTGCAATCAGTTTGACATGTGATATGATGTGAGTATAAATACCCCTGTTCTGAAAGTCTCCTGATTCTACAATACTACCTATGCAAGTAACATGAAGACCATGGAGCTCTTCAAACAGGACAGAGACAAAGTTGTAAAGAAGTATAGATCAGGGTTGGATTATAAAAAAAAGAGAAGATAAGAGAAGTCCGTCCGCCAAAACTCACAGACCGAGCAGGGAGGATATTAATCAGAGATTGAACAAAAACACTGATAACTCTAATGGAGGTCCAAAGATCCACAATGGAGATTGAAGTATCTGTTTATAGGACCACTGTAAGCCATACACTCAACATTGTGGGGCTTTATAGGAGAGTGGACAGAAAAAATCATTGCCATAAGAAAAAGATAATAAAATAGTTTGCTAAACATTATGTGGCTCCCTAAACACATGAAAAAAGGTTCTCTGGTCAGATGAGACAAAAATGGAACTTTTTGGCCATCCTGGGAAATGCAATGTGTGACACAAACCCAACACCTCCCATCACCCCAAGAACATCATTCCCATGGTGAAGATTGGTGGTGGCAGCATCATACTGTGGGAATGCTTTTGTTCGGTAGAGACTGGAAAGATAAGATAGTACAGGCTTCTTGCATTTGAGTAACTCAAATTCATAGGGCCTCATTGCAAAGTCAGCAACAGATCCCCCTCCCAGGAAACTTGCGGTAGTAGTGCCATATATCACCTGTTTTGACCAAAGCAAACCCAAATATTAGAGCTGGCTAGCAGAAAGCCATCAATGTTTTTTATGTACGAGAGAGAGACACTTTCGTTTTAGGGTTCTGCAGCAACGGGGCAAGTTCACACATCTGATTCCTAATGAAGATTTTTGCTAATTTTCCATGCCAAAATTCAAGTAAAAAAAAAAGTTAAGCTTCCCATACTCTCGGGGTATGGTAATAAAACAATTGTCATGTCCATTGTTATCTCAGCTTCTTAGTAGAAACCATACCTAGTTGCATCACGTTAGTCCCATTGAGTGGGGCCAAACATGAGGGCAAATATGTAACATTAACAAAAGCAAATCCACAGTAGAATTCCAAGGTTTATCCTCAAATTTCCTCCATGGTAGATTACCCGATGAAATTTCAGGTCCTTCCAGTTACTTTTCAGTAATAGTTATGCTACAATTATCAGAGGTTTCTGTTGTAATGCACCGTGCACCTGTGTATTTGTATATATACAGGTCAGGTTTTCAATTTCTGGACATGGACAATGAAGCAACCCTTTCAATGCCTGCAAGCAGAGTTCTTGAAAACCATAAGGAATGATGCACACAGTACGTATATCAGACAACTGCATAACATTTCCTTATCCAATGAGCAAATCTAGTTTCTGAAAGCAAAATCTCCCTTTCAGAGCCAGATGTACTCTGTCTGTGTTTACTGTCTACGGGACAGGTTTTTCTCATTAGAAGAGAGATAACACAAATGTCTGTTTCTGATTTCACAGCAATCACTTCCTAAACCCATTACATTATCACTTTCTGGTTAGATTGATCTTGGTCTGAAATTCATTATGGTGTTTTTAGACAAGGTAGGTGTGAATGGATACGACATGTGCCTGAAGTGCAGGTGGCTATGTGTTGTTCTGGTTCCATGTGCAGCATGATCACACCAATGTTTTGTTGAGATTTTCGGAGGTGAAATATACAATGCAATTAACCCAAGGTTGAGATCCTCAACCATTACTAAAATACAGTCCTGAAATATACGTGTAATGCTCCAGAGTGGCATTACCACTCCTGCACCCTGCTTCTATCTGTGTTTGCTAACAAAACATCATCTTATGTATTTTGTTCAGGTCCTATACACTGTGCATTCTAATGTTTGTAACTGTTATGTTTACGTGTAATGTACCTGGTAGACCAGCAGGTGGCAGCAAACATGGCAGAGCTACAGTTACATAGAATGAAGCTTTCCATTCTTAACCCCCTCTGTGGAGAAGTGGGCTAGTCCCACTTTCTGCAGCAAGGGTGGGGACCAGTGAGAGTTAGTCTAGCTTACCCCTGGCTAGGGGACAGGTGTGCAGGGTCAGGTCTCTGCGGGGCATGCCCACGCTAGCCAGAGCCCCCTAAACTCTGCTTGCCATGGAGGCCAAAGCTTGAAGCCTCAGGAGCCTGGAGAAAAGTTCCCTGGCATAACCTAGAGTCAGACTACAAAGTGAAGTGCAACATACAGAAGAAGCTGAGTTATACAGCCAGCCTGTCAGTACAGCAGAGCCAGAGAGAAACAGATATAGCAGAGTGGAGTTTGCCTGCCAGTTTAATGTTAAGCCTGCTTGTACCAAGACATAGTCTGTAAACCGTTTTGGAGAATGTTTATGCAAAGTAAAGCTGCCATTGAACTTAATCTCAAGGTCTGGACACAAGTTCTTCCTTAACCCCTCAACTATTCCTTTTATTTACTGCTTTGAAGCCAAAGCCTGGGGTCCAGCGGTATCCAGGTAGGAGCACCATGAAACACATAAAGAGACATTTTAGGCCGCACTATACCACTTGGCATTTTCTTACACCTGGGACACGTTATATAGAGGGCCCTAGGGGGAGGTACCCATTGCATACGCTATATGGACAAAAGTATTAGGGCATCTATTCTACACCTGCAGGAGCTTTTATGATATCTCAATTGAAATCCATAGACATTAATATAAAGTTAATCCCCCTTTGCAGCTAAAACAACTTTCACTCTTCTGTGAAGGATTTCCACAATATTTGCAGAAATTTTTTAAGAACATTTGTGAGGTCAGACATTGATGTTGTATGAGAGGGCCTGGTTCACAATCTCTGTTCTAGTTCATCCGAAAGATATTTGATGAGGTTGAAGTCAGGGCCAGTCAAGTTCTTCAACACCAGACTCATCTAACCATGCCTTTATGGACCTTGCTTTGTGCACTGGGGCACATTCATGCTGGAACAGAAAGGGCCTTCCCCAAACTGTTAGAACAAAGTGGGAAGCATACAATTGTCCAAAATTTCTTAGTATGCTGAAGCATTGAGATTTCCCTTCACTGAAACTAACGGGCCTAGGCCAAACTCTGAACCCCATAGCATTATCTGTCCACCAAACTACACTCACCCATCAGACTGTCAGATAGAGAAGCTAAATTATCTCTCCACAGAGCACATTTCCACTGCTCCAGAGTCCAGTGGTGGCATGCTTTACACCACTCCATCTGATACCTGGCATTGTGCTTGGTGATGTAAGGCTTGCATGCAGCTGCATGGCCAAGTGGCTCAGTGCTGGTGTCTTGTAGCGCTGGGGTCCAGGGTTCAAATCTGACTAAAAACAATGTTCTTGTGGATTTTGCATGTTCTCCCTCTGTTTGTGTAGGTTTTCTCCCACACAGACATACTATCAAACACAACTGTAGACAGTAAGGCATGACAATGTCTGTAAATCACTGTGGTGCTATGTAGCGATAAATAAGTATATAATGTCATTGAGCTCCCAGTACAGCACAGTTTTTGTGCTGATATTATTGCCAGGCAAGGTTTGGAACTCCGCAGTTATTGAGTCAGCAGAGCAGAGAGAGTTGAGCGGACACCTGGATGTTTGGGTTTGACGGGTTCGGCCAAACTAAACAAAAAAGTTCGAGTTCAGGACCCGAACTTGATCCGAACCTGACCCTAAATCCGAACCCCATTGAAGTCAATAGGGACCCGAACTTTTGAGCACTAAAATGGCTCTAAAAAAAGTCATGGAAAGGGCTAAAGGGCTGCAAATTCCAGCAAAATGTGGTTAAGAGCATGGAAAGTGCTCTGCAAACAAATGTGGATAGGGAAATGACTTTAAATAACATAAAATATATAAAAATAAAAATAATAATCTTGATCTAGGAGGACGAGGTCCATATGGAGTAGGAGGTTGAGGAGACGGTGGATGTGGAGGTGTAGGTGGAAGCTATGGCGGTGGAGGAGGAGGAGGTAGCCAAAACAGTTTTTTTGTTTTAATTTTTTATTTTTTTTGTTTAAATTAGGGTACACCCCCAAAACATTGGGAAATATAACCTGTGATAACCCCCTCCAGCAGTGCTAAACAAACGTTCAGACAATACACTGGCTGCAGGGCAGGCCAGCACCTCCAAGGTGTAAAGGGCAAGCTTTAGCCCAATTTGGAGACCCAGAAGTTGAAGGGGGCAGACCAATCAGTCAGTACGTGTAGGCGTGTGCACACATACTGCTCCACCATGTCGCACGTCCCCGTGATGTCCACGATCCAATTGGATATCTGCTTTATCAACTTTCAATGTTCTTTTCTGCGCCTACCATGTTGATCACGGTTAGCGGCAAATCAGGGTTCAACGCCGGAGAGGGAGCGTGAGAAAGGGATACCACATCCAAGGGAGGTCAATGGATGCAATGTGATCGAGCTGAAATGTGGGACAAGTTATTAAAGCGGAAGGATCGAATGAAAGGGCCAATTAAAGACAAATTTTAGAAATGTAAGTCTCTGTCACCTATGCAGAGCAGGGGTTTTTCATTGGCAAAAATGGGTTAATGTCACCCACCAATGGAACAGACGATTTTTAAAAATCTCAGGCCCTGTAAACTATGTAGAGCAGGGGTTTATTCACAGCAAAACTGTGTTCATGTCACCCACTAATTGAACAGACGATTTTACAAAAATTAGGTCTCCGTCACCTATGCAGAGCAGGGGTTTGTATACTGCAAAATTGGTAAAATGTCACCTGACCATGTAACAGACGATTTTTTTGAAATTTAGGTCCCTGTCACCTATGCAGAGCAGGGGTTTATTCACGCAAAAATGGTAAAATGTCACCCAAGAATGTAACAGACGAATTAGTGAAATGTATTTCCTTGTTCACTAGGTAGAGCAGGGGTATATCACAGCCACAAATTGGTGAATGTCACCCAACTATGTAACAGAGAAATTTGTGAAATTTATTAACCTGTCCACTAGGTAGAGCAGGGGTATATCACAGCCAAAAATTGGTGAATTTCACCCGACAATGTAACAGACAAATTAGTGAAATTTATTAACCTGTCCACTAGGTAGAGCAGGGGTATATCACAGCCAAAAAATAGTGAATTTCACCCGACAATGTAACAGACAAATTTGTGAAATTTATTAACCTGTCTACTAGGTAGAGCAGGGGTATATCACAGCCAAAAATTTGTGAATTTCATCCGACAATGTAACAGACAAATTAATGAAATTTATTAACCTGTCTACTAGGTAGAACAGGGGTATATCACAGCCAAAAATTGGTGAATTTCACCAGACAATATAACAGGCAAATTAGTGAAATTTATTAACCTGTCTGCTAGGTAGAGCAGGGGTATATCACAGCCAAAAAATTTGTAAATTTCACCCGACAATGTAACAGACAAATTAGTGAAATTTATTAACCTGTCTACTAGGTACAGCAGGGGTATATCACAGCCAAAAAATTAGTGAATGTCACCCGACAATGTAACAGACAAATTAGTGAAATTTATTAACCTGTCTACTAGGTAGAGCAGGGGTATATCACAGCCAAAAATTTGGGATATGTAACCCAACAATGTATCAGACAAATTAGTAAAATTACTTAAAATAAAATAAAATACGTTAAAAAAAAATCGATCTATGAGGTGGAGGTCCATATGGAGTAGGAGGTTAAGGAGGCGGTGGACGTAGCGGTGTAGGTGGAAGAGGCGGTGGAGGAGGATGAGGTAGCCAACACTGGTTTTTGGTTTTATTTTATTTATTTATTTTTTGTTTAAATTAGGGTACACCCCAAAAGAGTGGGAAATATCAAAAATACAACAATGAGCAATTGCGCTGTAGTATAACAATGGCTGGGTAAGGCCGGTATACATGTCCTGTGGAATCCATGCCTGGTTCATTTTAATAAACATGAGCTTGTCCACATTAGCTGTGGACAGGCGGCTGCACTTGTCTGTGATAACGCCCCCTGCCATGCTAAATACACGTTCAGACAATACACAGGCTGCAGGGATGCAGGGATGACCAGCACCTCCAAGGCGTAAAGGGCAAGCTCAGGCCATGTGCCCAATTTGAAGACCCAGAAGTTGAAGGGGGCAGACCCATCATTCAGTACATGTATGCGTGTGCACACATACTTCTCCACCATGTTGCTGAAATGCTGCCTCCTGCTAAGACGTTCCATATCAGCTGGTGGTGCAGGTTGTTGTGGCGTGCTGACAAAGCTTTTCCACATTTCGGCCATGCTAATCCTGCCATCTGAGGTGCTGGTGGTGCCACCATGTAACAGACGATTTTTTTGAAATTTAGGTCCCTGTCACCTATGCAGAGCAGGGGTTTATTCACGCAAAAATGGTAAAATGTCACCCAAGAATGTAACAGACGAATTAGTGAAATGTATTTCCTTGTTCACTAGGTAGAGCAGGGGTATATCACAGCCACAAATTGGTGAATGTCACCCAACTATGTAACAGAGAAATTTGTGAAATTTATTAACCTGTCCACTAGGTAGAGCAGGGGTATATCACAGCCACAAATTGGTGAATTTCACCCGACAATGTAACAGACAAATTAGTGAAATTTATTAACCTGTCCACTAGGTAGAGCAGGGGTATATCTCAGCCAAAAAATAGTGAATTTCACCCGACAATGTAACAGACAAATTTGTGAAATTTATTAACCTGTCTACTAGGTAGAGCAGGGGTATATCACAGCCAAAAATTTGTGAATTTCATCCGACAATGTAACAGACAAATTAATGAAATTTATTAACCTGTCTACTAGGTAGACCAGGGGTATATCACAGCCAAAAATTGGTGAATTTCACCAGACAATATAACAGGCAAATTAGTGAAATTTATTAACCTGTCTGCTAGGTAGAGCAGGGGTATATCACAGCCAAAAAATTTGTGAATTTCACCCGACAATGTAACAGACAAATTAGTAAAAATTTATTAACCTGTCTACTAGGTACAGCAGGGGTATATCACAGCCAAAAATTTGTGAATTTCATCCGACAATGTAACAGACAAATTAATGAAATTTATTAACCTGTCTACTAGGTAGAACAGGGGTATATCACAGCCAAAAATTGGTGAATTTCACCAGACAATATAACAGGCAAATTAGTGAAATTTATTAACCTGTCTGCTAGGTAGAGCAGGGGTATATCACAGCCAAAAAATTTGTGAATTTCACCCGACAATGTAACAGACAAATTAGTGAAATTTATTAACCTGTCTACTAGGTACAGCAGGGATATATCACAGCCAAAAAATTTGTAAAAATTTATTAACCTGTCTACTAGGTACAGCAGGGGTATATCACAGCCAAAAAATTAGTGAATGTCACCCGACAATGTAACAGACAAATTAGTGAAATTTATTAACCTGTCTACTAGGTAGAGCAGGGGTATATCACAGCCAAAAATTTGGGATATGTAACCCAACAATGTATCAGACAAATTAGTGAAATTACTTAAAATAAAATAAAATACGTTAAAAAAAAATCGATCTATGAGGTGGAGGTCCATATGGAGTAGGAGGTTAAGGAGGCGGTGGACGTAGCGGTGTAGGTGGAAGAGGCGGTGGAGGAGGATGAGGTAGCCAACACTGGTTTTTGGTTTTATTTTATTTATTTATTTTTTGTTTAAATTAGGGTACACCCCAAAAGAGTGGGAAATATCAAAAATACAACAATGAGCAATTGCGCTGTAGTATAACAATGGCTGGGTAAGGCCGGTATACATGTCCTGTGAAATCCATGCCTGGTTCATTTTAATAAACATGAGCTTGTCCACATTAGCTGTGGACAGGCGGCTGCGCTTGTCTGTGATAACGCCCCCTGCCATGCTAAATACACGTTCAGACAATACACAGGCTGCAGGGATGACCAGCACCTCCAAGGCGTAAAGGGCAAGCTCAGGCCATGTGCCCAATTTGAAGACCCAGAAGTTGAAGGGGGCAGACCCATCATTCAGTACATGTATGCGTGTGCACACATACTTCTCCACCATGTTGCTGAAATGCTGCCTCCTGCTAAGACGTTCCATATCAGCTGGTGGTGCTGGTTGTTGTGGCGTGCTGACAAAGCTTTTCCACATTTCGGCCATGCTAATCCTGCCTTCTGAGGTGCTGGTGGTGCCCCAGCTGCATTGGCGACCTCTTCCTCCACCTCTGCCTTTGCCTTGAGCTTCCACTGTGCCCCCGCTGTCAGGTTGGAATGCCACCAGCAGCGCGTCTACCAGCGTGTGCTTGTACTCGCTCATCTTACGAACACGCTTCAGTGACGGAATTTAGGACGGTACGTTGTCCTTGTAACGGGGATCCAGCAGTGAAGCCACCCAGTAATCAGCACAAGTTAGAATGTGGGCAACTCGGCGGTCGTTGCGGAGACATTGCAGCATGTAATTGCTCATGTGTGCCAGGCTGCCCAGAGGCAATGAAAAGCTGTCCTCTGTGGGAGGTGTATCTTCTGTGTCCTCTGTATCCCCCCAGCCACGCACCAGTGATGGCCATGAGCTGGTCTGGGTGGCCACCCTGCTGTGAACATGGTTCCTCCTCCTCCATCTCCTCCTCCTCATTCTCCACCTCGTCATCCTCCAGAACTGTGCCCTGGCTGAACAATTGTGTACCTTGCGTTTGTAGGTGCAGGAACCCACCCTCGGAGCCACTTGTGAATGACTGGCCTGAAACTCTATAAAATGATCCCTCCTCCTCCTCCTGTGCCACATCCTCTTACATTATCGCCCGAAGCTTTTTTTCTAAGGAGGCATAGAAGTGGGATAGTAACGCTGAGAACGACGTCATCGGCACTGGCCATGTTGGTGGAGTACTCGAAACAGTGCAACAAGGCACACAGGTTTCGCATGGAGGCCCAGTCATTGGTGGTGAAGTGGTGCTGTTCCGCAGAGCAACTCATCCGTGCGTGCTGCAGCTGAAACTCCACTATCACCTGCTGCTGCTCGCACTCTGGCCAGCATGTGCAAGGTGGAATTCCACCTTGTGGGCACGTCGCATATGAGGCGGTGAGCAGGAAGGCCGAAGTTACACTGCAGCTCTAACAGGCGAGCAGCAGCAGGGTGAGAACGCCGAAAGCGCGCACAGACGGCCCGCACTTTCTGCAGCAGCTCTGATATATCGGGGTAATTTTTAAGAAACCTCTGCACCACCAAATTCAGCACATGCGCCAGGCAAGGGATGTGCGTCAAACCGGCTAGTCCCAGAGCTGCTACGAGATTATCGCACACCACCAGGCTGGGCTTGAGGCTCACTGGCACCAACCACTCATCGGTCTGTTGTTCAAGGCCCATCCACAGGTCCTGCGCAGTGTGGGGTTTGTCCCCCAAACAGTTAAGTTTTAAAACTGCCTGCTGTCGTTTACCCCTGTCTGTGCTGAAGTTGGTGGTGAAGGTGTTACGCTGACCAGATAAGGAGGCGGTAGAGGATGAGGAAGCGGAGTAGGATGAAGAAGCAACAGGAGGCAAACTGAAGCGCCCTGCAATCCTCAATGGTGGAATGACATGCGCCAAACTGCTATCCGCCTCAGGCCCAGCCGTCACTGCATTTACCCAGTGTGCTGTTAGTGAAATATAACAGCCCTGACCGTGCTTACTGGTCCACGTATCTATAGTGAGGTGGACCTTGCCATAGATGGCGTTGTGCAGTGCACACCTGTTTTTGTCCCCCACTTGGTTGTGCAGGGAAGGGATGGCTCGCCTGGAAAAGAAGTGGTGGCTTGGCACAACATACTGTGGGACAGCCACCGCCATAGGCTTTTAAAACTCTCCGTCTCCACCAGACGGAATGACAGCATTTCAAAGGCCAGTAATTTTGAAATGCTGGCATTCAGGGCTAGGGATCGCGGGTGGGTAGGGGGGTACTTCCTCTTTCGCTCCAGTTTTTGGGAGTTAGAGAGTTGAGCGCTTCCATGGGACATTGTGGAGATGCTTGGTGACCCAGGTGGTGGTGTTGCTGGCAGATCCTCTGTTTGCGGGGTGGCAGGTGCCACTGTCACTCCAGAGGCCGAGACTGCAGCGGAAGAGGAAGCAGGAGGAGCCAGAGACCTTTCTTTGTTTTTGAGGTATCTAATCCATTGTAGCTCATGCTTTGCACTTAGATTCCTGGTCATGCAGGTTGTGCTCAGGTTGAGAACGTTTATGCCTTGCTTCAGGCTCTGATTGCACAGCGTAGAAAACCACTCGTGTCTTGTCGTCAGCACATTGTCTGAAGAACTGCCATGCCAGGGAACTCCTTGGAGCTGGCTTTGGTGTGCTCGGTCCCTTGCTTAGTTGGGCAGTAGAAGGTGTACTGTCTAGGGGACAGCCGCTTTGCTTTTGCACCCTGCTCCCTCTTCTGCTGTGCTGGTGGCTCTGTGCGACCACCGCCTCTTCCTCCGAACTACACAGGTCACTTGCATGACCTTGATTCCATGTGGGGTTGAGGACCTCATCGTCCTGCACATAATCTTCCACCCAGTCTTCACCCCTGCCCTCCTTGTCGGTCTGCACACTGCAGAAAGCTACAGCAGTTGGCACCTGTGTTTCATCATCCGAGACGTGCTGCGGTGGTCCTCCCATGTACTCATCCTAAAACATAAGTGGTTGGGCATCGGTGCACTTAATCTCTTCCACTTTTGGGGCAGGGCTATGTGAATGACCCTGGGAAACCCTGCTAGCAGAGTCATCAAAAAGCAGAAGAGACTGTTGCATGACTTGGGTCTCAGACTGCTTGGTTGATTTGCAAGGGGGTGAGGTGAAGGACTGATGGACATGGGCTGCAAGTGCCCACACTGATCTTTCAGCAGGAGACTGGGTGGGAGACAATGTGAAGGAACTAGAGGCACTGTCAGCCACCCAATCTACTATCGCCTGTACTTGTTCTGGCAACATCATTCGGCACTACCAAATAACGCTGAAGGTTCTGTCGCCTACTCGCACCAGAGGAAGGTGTTTCACTTGTGCGTGTAGCTGGCACAGATCGACCACATCCTCTCCCTGCAACAGGAGCTCCACCAGCAGCACCACAACATGGGCCACATCCCTTATTTGACGCTCTCCTCATTCTTTGCGTTCACCCACCAAGCTAACAGATGGTTTTTGTCAGGCGACAATGTAACCGCCAATAGTCAACAATTAAGTTCACTGAGAGTAAGGCAGTGCTGGTGTCATAAAGAGGAAAAATTTCTTGAGGTCACACAACAGTGTGACAGGCGAATTTTATACAATTACTTCACGGTCCCAAAAATTTTTAATTTGTCAACCAACAATGTAACTGCAGTATTCACTGGTTGTATTTGACTGTGACAAATGCAGCAAAGGCCCCAGATGTAGGGTCTTGCAAATAATTTGTGTTTTTAAACCCAGAAAATAACAGCAGTATCTAACACTTGTATTGGACTGTCAGAAATGCAGCAAAGGCCGCAAATTTATTATCTTGCCCAAAATGGGTGTTTTTTTAAAACAAGAATATAACAGCAGTATCTAACACTTGTATTGGAATGTGACAAATTTAGCAAAGGCTGCAAATGTATTATCTTGCCCAAAATGGGCGTTTTAAGAATACCAGAATATAACAGCGGTATATCACGCTTGTATTGGACTGTCAGAAATGCAGCAAAGGCCCCACATGTAGGGCATTGCAAAAAATGTGTGTTTTTTTAAACCCAGAATAAGAAAACCAGAATATAACAGGGGTATGTTTTTTTTAATACCAGAATATAACAGCAGTATCTAACGCTTGTATTTCACTGTGACAAATGCAGCAAAGGCACCAGAGGTAGGGTATTGCAAAAAATTGGTGTTTTTTTAAAACCAGAATATAATTGCAGTATTTCAAGCTTGTATTTCACTGTGACAAATGCAGCAAAAGCCCCACATGTAGGGTATTGCAAAGAAATGGGTGTTTTTTTAAAACCAGATTATAATTGCAGTATTTTAAGCTTGTATTTCACTGTGACAAATGCAGCAAAGGCCCCACATGTAGGGTATTGCAAAAAATTGGTGTTTTTTTAAACCCAGAATATAATTTCAGTATTTCCAGCTTGTATTTCACTGTGACAAATGCAGCAAAGGCGTAACGGGGCGCCGGTCTCCCATCAGCCGCAGACCTGCTGCTTAGCTTCGGGAGCGAGGATCTGTGTTCGGCCTCGTTCTCAGGGCGGCTTTTGCTAGTTGGGAGGCTTCCTGCTCCTAGGTCTGCCTTGAGCGCCGAGCTGATTACTCGTTGCTCGACTTGTCTGTCTGTCGGTCATGTGACGCTGGCCACGTCACATGACCCTCACTCCCCACTATAAATACAGGCATCCTGCTGGCTACAGGTTGCCTCTGATTTTGGTCCCTTAGGCTGTGTATTATTATTGTTATTAAGCTTACCTTTGGATTTGACCCTTGATCTGCTTCCTGACACCTCTTCTGCCTGCTCCCTGAACCTTGACGCTACCTCTCGGATTTTGACCTCGGCTTGCTTTTGGATTTTGTCTTTGCCTCTTCTCTTGTACTGAGGTGACCTCCCGGATTTTGACCTCGGCCCGCTCTCGGATCTGTCTCTGTCTCCTCCCTCGTACTGACGTGACCTCCTGGACTGACCCCGGCTAGTTGACCTCCCTCGCCCTTCTGTTTTTGGTGGCACCTTTCTTGTTCCACCTCTCTGTCCGCTCGAGTGCTACCTCTCATTGACTGTCCGCTTCCCTGCTGTCTCTATCTCTCTGCTTGCACTTACTCAGGTCAGGGACTGTCGCCCAGTTGCACCCTGTCACCTAGGGCGGGTGGTGCAGTAGGCAGGGACAGGGGACCGGGTGGCAGCTCAGGGGGTGCACCTCTGCTCTATCTTTATACCCGTGATGCTACCCGTGACATGTAGGGTATTGCAAAAAATGGGTGTTTTTTTAAACCCAGAATATAATTGCAGTATTTCAAGTTTGTATTTCACTGTGACAAATGCAACAAAGGTCCCAGATGTAGGGTATTGCAAAAAATTGGTGTTTTTTTAAACCCAGAATATAATTGCAGTATTTCAAGCTTGTATTTCATTGTGACAAATGCAACAAAGGTCCCAGATGTAGGGTATTGCAAAAAAATAGGTGTTTTTTAAAAACCAGAATATAATTGCAGTATTTCAAGCTTGTATTTCACTGTGACAAATGCAGCAAAGGCCCCAGATGTGGGCTATTGCAAAAAATGGGTGTTTTTTTTAAACCCAGAATATAATTGCAGTATTTAAGAATGGGTGTTTTAAGAATACCAGAATATAACAGCGGTATATCACGCTTGTATTGGACTGTCAGAAATGCAGCAAAGGCCGCAAATTTATTATCTTGCCCAAAATGGGTGTTTTTTTAATACCAGAATATAACAGCACTATCTAACGCTTGTATTTCACTGTGACAAATGCAGCAAAGGCCCCAGATGTAGGCTATTGCAAAAAATGGGTGTTTTTTTAAACCCAGAATATAATTGCAGTATTTCAAGTTTGTATTTCACTGTCACAAATGCAACAAAGGCCACAAGTGCATTATCTTGCCCAAAATGGGTGTTTTAAGAATACCAGAATATAACAGCGGTATATCACGCTTGTATTGGACTGTCAGAAATACAGCAAAGGACGCAAATTTATTATATTGCAAAAAATGGGTGTTTTTTTAAAACAATAATTTAATTGCAATATTTCAAGCTTGTATTTCACTGTGACAAATGTAGCAAAGGCCCCACATGTAGGGTATTGCAAAAAATGGGTGTTTTTTTAAACCCAGAATATAATTGCAGTATTTCAAGCTTGTTTTTTACTGTGTCAAATGCAGCAAAGGCACCACATGTAGTGTATTGCAAAAAATGGGTGTTTTTTTTAAACCCAGAATATAATTGCAGCATTTCAAGCTTGTATTTCACTGCAGCAAATGCAGCAAAGGCCCCACATGTAGGGTATTGCAAAAAATGGGTGTTTTTTTAAAACCCAGAATATAATTACAATATTTTAAGCTTGTATTTCACTGTCAGAAATGCAAATATGCTTTACTGGTGCACTGAACTTGCATAAAATGGGTGCCGATGTCCACCTAACTAAGTTCGGGTTCGGATCCGGGGTCCAAAAATCCTAAAGTTTGGCACGAACCAGAACTTTACAGTTCGGGTTCGCTCAACCCTATAGGCAACTTTTATGCACAATGTGATTCAGCTGTCAGCAACAGTGATGGCCAGTTCGCCGTGTTCGCCCGCGAACAAGTGCGACCTGCCATCTTAACTGACAAGTCTTATTATAAGTCACAAGAAACCAAATAATCTGTGAGAAAATGAAAACTACCAGGTAATCGATTTAGTCATGTACGGTATATATTAAACCAAATCCTTACCTGTGTCTGTGCGCGAGCTTGTCTGAAATGAAATGCGGTCTCCGGGTGCAGGCAGTTCCGAGAACAGCCTCCGGGGGCATTCATCGGGCTGTTCTCGGAACTGCCTGCACCCGGAGACCGCATTTCATTTCAGACCGGCTCGCGCACAGGCACAGGTAAGGATTTACCTGTGCCTCGCCGGACTTGTCAGTTTAGATGGCAGCTCGCACGTGTTTGCTGGCGAACACGGCGAACGGGCCATCACTGGTCAGCAACCCCTCTCTGTAACTTTACCTGGTCTGTCACTTTGTGGTTGCTGTAGCTCCTAAATGCTTAAATTTTACAATAATACCAATCTCAGTTTATGGTGGAATATCCAGTAGGGAAGTAATTTCACGAACAGACTTGTTGCAGATTGGACCTTCTATTACAGTACCACGCTGGAATTCAGTGAGTTCTTTAGAATGACCCATTCTTTCACAAATGTTTGTAAGGGCAGACTGCATGGCTAGGGGCGGGATTTTATACACCTGTGGCATTGGATCTCAATGAAACACCTGAATTTAATGATTAAGTGGTGTGCCCTAATACTTTTGTCCAGTGTAATTTCAGGACAAAGTTAGTCTAAGAATCCCTTCTTGCTCCACATAAAATAATAAAATTAAAGCAGAATAACATTTACCACTACCCTGCTACTTCAGTTTTGGCTATTTCCCCACATGAATAACACTGTAGCTGAGTGCTCTCCTATTATCTTTTTAATTTTTATTTAAACACTTTATTAATCATCCAACAAAAAAAATTATGTAAACATCTCATTATCAACATTTATCGTCATATTTTCCTTTAAGAGCCCAACCCCCCCCCCCCCCACCCTGCGATGCGTCTTCCTTCACCACCACTCCGAGGTGTAGTGGTGACGAGTGGGGAGCCGAGAAGTTCTATAAATTCCAGTCTCCCCAAATTCCAATCCATTTTTTCTCCGTATTCCTCTGCCTATACAGGATATATTCATACCTCTTAGTAGTATTCATAGTGGGACTGTTTCGTGAGAACCAAGAGGGTGCTATCAGAAGTCGTGCCAAAAACATTATCTTAAATAAAAGATTTTTTTTATGTTGTTGACAACTCACCTTGGCCAACTCACCCAGTACCCAACATTTAACGGAGAATGGGATCTGCACCTTCAGTTTTCCCTCAATATGTTTATGGATAGCCCCCCAGTAATGTTTCAACTCTGGACAAAACCAGAACATATGCAAATAATCTGCTTCAGGGACATCGCACCTAGGACAGTTAGAGTCTTTCCTAATCTCACATTTATTAAGCCAGAGAGGTGTAACATAAAGTCTATGTAGAATATTAAACTGCACCACCACGTGATTAAAATTATGTGAAACCAATTTTAAATTCAAAGTTACCGTCTGCTGGTCATCCAAACGAATCATTGGACACTCATTTTGCCAAGTCCTCTGACCAGCAGAGGAAACACCTCCAAATCGAGTTATTAATAAAATTTTATAAAGATGAGAAATCTTCATCTTCTGTTCCAAATTCCCAATCCACTCATTAACTTGTGTTGAAGTGTGTATTTGCAGCCTATTTTTTTCTTGTATACTCAAAAGTGCCGATCTTAACTGTAAATACCGAAACCATAATAATTTCTGTACTTCTTCTCTCTGTGATAGTTCTACAAATGAAATAATATCTCCATTACTTACTACCTGTGTCAAATATATAATATTACTTTTTTGCCAATATTGTTTCTTAGCTAGTTCATCTAAGGTTTGTAAATGCTGGTTATACCATAAAGGAGTGCATCCTAGTGAACCTTTCACCCCACACCATAGTCAAATAGCCTGCCATGACTTCATAAAAAGATTCCTGGCTGATCTAAATTCCCTATCGGGGTTGGTCAATTGATCAGACTCCAATAAAGTAAAAAAATTATGATATATATCAGATCTGTTCACCAAGTCCCTACAAAGTGGGCTATCTTTCCATTCACGGAGAAAACAAAACTGTGCAGCTAAGAAATATCCCCTAAAACAGGGGAGGTTAACTCCTCCTCTCTCCAGGGGCTTATACCAATGCTCTAACTTGAGTCTTACTCGTTTCCTCCCCCAAAGTAGATCATTAATAATTCTTTCAATTACCTTAAAATACTCTATACCGAGATAGAGTAACTGAGGGAGAATCACCATCTTGACTAAAGATATTCTATCCACCTTTGATAAAGGTAATCGAAGCCACGTTGTTATTTTTAACCTTAACTTATTTATCAATGGCATCAAGTTGAGCGGAATAAAATCTTCCGGCCTAGGGGAGACTGTAATGCCAAGGTACTCAAAGGAGTCGGCAGTTTTCAAGATGTTCAGAGGACTATCCTTGGGAAGTGACAATTTATCTAAGGGCATAGTTGTTGTATCTAGTGACATAATCGTGGTTTTATCCCAGTTTACCTCCAGACCTGAGACTTTTCCAAAAGAGTTTATCGTTTGCATAATAGTTAACAAAGTAGACTTTGTCTGTTGGACATAGAATAAAATATCATCGGCATAGAATGAAATGAGATCTTCCGTTCCCAATACCCCAAACCCTAATATCTTAGGATATTGTCTAACCCTGGCAACCAAAGGTTCAATATAGATATCAAATAGAAGAGGAGAAAGTGGACATCCCTGGCGAGTGCCACTGGTCATGGGAAAACTTCTTGTAAGATGTCCATTTATATTTAATCTTGCAGTAGGAAATCTATAAAGAAGTTTAACCATATTAGTAAACCTAGGGCCAAAGCCCATCCTATGAAGCAGTCTCCATAGAAACCCCCACTCAACTCTATCAAAAGCCTTAGATGCATCTATAGACAAGATAGATCTTGAAGGCCCTCCAGAAGTCTGTATATTAGAAAAAAAATGATGTACATTATAGTGTGTCCCCTTATTAGGAATAAAGCCATTTTGGTCTGGATGTATAATTGTTGTCATAACACTAGATAGCCTCAAAGCTAAAATTTTAGAGTAAAGTTTAACGTCTGTGTTAAGGAGAGAAATAGGTCTATAAGAACCCAGATCCCTGGGGTCTTTACCCTTCTTTAATATTATTGTTATCACGGCCTCTGTCATTGATTCTTGGAGAACTCCCTCTTTTATTGAATCAGAGTGTTCTCCACAAATGTGGAAAAACAATCTCCCCATATTTACGATAGAACTCATACGGGAGACCATCCAATCCGGGGGAGGAGTTACCTGAACAGGTCTTCATTGCCTCCTCTATCTCTTGGGGCGACAAATCCATCTCCAAGCATTCCTTTTGCCCATCTGTAAGAACCGGAAGGGAAATAGAATCCAAGTATGAGTCAATCGCTGCCTCTGGGAGGACGCTCTCTGATTCATACAATTCACTAAAATATTTTATAAATACTTCTAATATTCCCTCCTGATCTTCTACAATAGTGCCATCAGCCATACATATACTACGGATCTCTTTCTTTGAATCCTGGCTTGCTACTACTCTAGCCAACATCTTCCCAGGGCGACCTGCCTCTGAAAAATATTTTTGTCCTCTAAAGAACAGTTTCTGTTGTGCTTTATTGAGAAGAAAGTCAGAGAAAGCCTGGCTTGTCCTCTGCATAATCTCTCTACCCTCCTCCGTTTTCCCCTTGGCATACCTAGCCATTCCTTCAGCGGCTGCTTCCTCTAATTCTTTCTCCTTCATCGCATAACACTTACTCAGATTTGCAATTGTGCTGATAAAAATCCCTCTCATGAATGCTTTAAACGCATCCCAACTATATTGAGATTTAGTTAAGGCATAATTCCTATCCCAAAAGGAGATCATTTCCTTTTCTATCTGATTATGGTTATCTAATATTAATAGCCAATGGGGATTCAATCTAAATGGGGGTTTCACTCTAGCGTCATTCCCAATCATACATAGCTCTATTAAGAAGGGAACATGATCTGAAACGGATCTGGCCTCGTATTTCATCCGCTTAACACAATTTAGATAACCTCTATTTATCAAGGTCAGGTCAATTCTAGACATGGAGCTTCCAGATTTACTAACACAGGAAAAAGCTCTTCTTTCTCTAAATAGATATTCCCAGACATTCACGAGGCCCACCTCTTGGCAAAAACGAACCGGGGGGATCCCTGGACCGGGGAACACCCATTCCCTCCAGCAGAAATCCTATCTACCTCTGGATTCATCTAGTGATGAGCGGGAGGTGCCATATTCGATTTCGACGAAATTCGCGAATATTCGCTTGAATATTCGTCTCATATTCGGCGAAATCGAATATTCGTCATTATTCTAGTTATCGCGATTAATATGCGATTTAAATAATCGCATATTGCGATTTTAACTTAAGGTAACTTTCCTATTGGTTTGAAATCTAGAATTAGCGAAGATGACGAATATGACGAATGTATTCGTCATATTCCTCAAAACGAAGATAACAAAGTATTCTCCATCTTCGTTTTAGCTACCTATTCGTCAACTTCGCTAATTCTAGCAATCAAATAGGAAAGTTGACTATAGAGACAGCTGTGTTTAATTCGCTATGCGATTATATTACTTTGCTTTTTTTTTAAATAAATAGAATAATTTTAATAATTATCAAGTATTATAATTATTTTATTTTAAAAAAAAGCAAAGTTATATTATCGCATAGCAAATTAAAAACTTAGCTGTCTCTAGTCAACTTTCCTATTTGATTGCTAGAATTAGCGAAGTTGACGAATATGGAGCTAAAACGAAGATGGAGAATACTTCGTTATCTTCGTTATGAGGAATATGACGAATACATTCGTCATATTCTCTAATTCTACCAAGCCAACCATAGCAAACCAGGTCTAAGTTGAAATCGCAATGCGATTACTTCAAGTTATTTTAATCACATTGCGATTTCAACTTAGAGCTGTGTTTCTAATAGGTCAGCTTGCTAGAATTAACGAAGTTAACGAATATGAAATATAGCAGTGCTAAGTTGAAATCGCCCCCCCCTCCTACCCCTTTTTTTAACATTAATATCTTGCCTCCCTTTTTGTCCAGACCTAGTGCTTAAATTCTGTGATCTCAAAAATGTATCAATTTTAGCAGACTCTATTGATTTCTGTCCTGGCTTAAATAAAGTTCAGTCCATCGATCATCTATTTTGTTTAGGAGCCATTTTCTCCCCCTTTTTTTCCCTCTTTTCCTTTTCTTTCAGTTTTTTTTTTCCTCAACTTTTCTTCCCTCCTGTTTTTCTTTTTTTTAAATTAATTTATCCCCCCTTTTCCTCTTTTCTTTTTTTGACGTTAATGTTTTTCCCCCTCTTTCCTTTTTCTTTTTGTTCCCCTTCTCACAGTTCCTAGTTTTTTATGTAGATGTTAACAATTAGTTGGAGGCTGAGAAAGTTAGAACTGGTATAAAAAAAAAAAAAAAAAAAAAAAAAAATAAAAAGGTAGTGCAAACTCCAGAAGACAAAGGGGAAAAATATCAATCCAAACAGGAGGGAAAGGGGGGCAAGGGTAGATCTCACCAAACCAAGCCAAGATCTTCAGGGTCTGGGTCCACTATCGAAGTCCAGAATCTCAGGAGAGGCACTCAGCCAGACGGAGACCAGAGTTCCAACCAGAGGGTCCAAACAGGAGGTCCGGAGGATCCAAACACGGGGCCCTTACAACCAGAGAAGAATAGCCAGGCAGCACGTCAGCAAAAAGACCAGGAGGAGGCAGGAGGACAGCCGCAGACACACACAGCCGCAGGCACATAAAGCGAGCCGCCACAGCAGAAGGACGCGGGGGGAGCGCCCAGAGCACCGCGCTCTCACCCTCCAAGACGGGATCAAGCCTCGCTCTGTAATCCGCGATCTGCGATACGTCCGGCAATGCAGCTCAGCATCCGGGCAGCATCCAGGTAATGCAGCTCAGCATCCGGGCAGCATAGAGAGGTCAGTAATGGTTTCAATGCCACAAAACAAGGAGGCGGTCAGAGCATGTTCGAAAGCGCATTCGGGAGCTACGCCGGCATTAGGGGAGGGAGAGCGCGACACTACACCATTACGTCGTCACATCCTCCACAAACACCTGGGTACTCTCTCTCCTATTATCTGCTGTGTGTTAACACATGTCCAGCATATATACTAGACTTATTTTAAGTCACAAAAAACCAAATAATCAGTGAGAAAATGAAAACTACCAGGTAATCGATTTAGTCACGTACGGTATATATTAAACCAAATAGGTGTCAGAAAGGAAAAAAGTGTTTCTGCCATATCTTACTTTGAGTCCCATGATGCAGAGAGCTCAAATGTTCTCCTGTGCTGCTCCCTTGGATGCTATTTCCTGACCTTTTCCATCTCCCGCATCTGGATCCTGAGATATTGAGCAGAGGCACTCTATATTCTTACATATGATGAGAACATCACACTACTGTGTGCAGGCTCCTAGATTGTCCAGATCCCTAGCAAGCAGACCAGGAGTACTTCTCAGCTCTCTGCCATAGACTGAATGGTAAAATGAGTTACAATTTACATAAGGCAAAGTTCTACAATGATGAGGTTAATTTCATATATAAATGTGGTTGATAGATCATGACACTGGTGTACAGTACACTAATAGGAAAAATGTCAGAGACATTCAGCAAAAAAATTTAGAAAACAGATTCATTCAGCCATTTATGAGCATTATTCAAAAAAGGCATTGATGCGATGGAACCCACTATGCAACTGTACATATGAGGCTGGTCAAATAGGTCAGTAAAGCTAATGCTTCAATGACATCAATGTAGACCTATACAAAATGTCAACACATTATATATATATATATATATATATATATATACAATTATTTATTAAAGTGCTATTCATTCCATGGCGCTGTCCATATGAAAAGGGGTATACATACATAATACAAAACAATTGCAATAAGCATGAACAAGACAAGTTACAAACTGGTACAGAAGGAGAGAGGGCTCTGCCCGCAAGGGCTTACAATCTACAAACCTATAGTTCATAAATATAGATTACATCTGATTGTAACAATCAATATTAATATATTACACAATCATGTAATTAACATATTAAATACCAGGACATTGAAACACAAAATAAGGCTACATGTACACGAACGTTGTTTGTTTCTGTGTCCGTTCCGTTGTTTCTGTGTCCGTTCCATAGGATGTGGATCCATTCATTTCAATAGGTCTGCAAAATATGCGGACAGCACACCGTGTGCTGTCTGCATCAGTATGTCCGTTCCGTTGCCCCACAAAAAAATAGTGCATGTCCTATTTTTTTCTAGTTTGCGGACAAGGATAGGCATTATTACAATGGATCCTCAAAAAAAATGGATACGCAAAAAAACGGATGCCATACGGAACGTCACACCGATTTTTTGGCGGATCCACAATTTGCGGACCGCAAAACACATACAGTAGTGTGCATGTAGCCTAAATATGTAAAAATAGAGGAGCCATTAAAGGTAATAATGGCTTTATGCTGAGTGTAGTGTCTAAATCCTCATGTCATGTAGTGCCCCATTGCTTTTTTTCTGGGAGGTTGCTTTCATGTAATTTGCGAATTTTAAAATTTTAATAGTAAAAATCAATTTTAAACATTTAGGGGGTCATTTATTAAACAGAAATACGCCAATATTACAGTCCTTTGCACCGCAACCTGTGACTTTGTGGCGTGGGCGGGGACGGGTCGGCAGGCCCGTCTCATTCATCATTTTCTACGTCTGTTTTAGGTGTAGAAAATGGTCTAAATGTTAGACAGCTTGGAAGCTGCCTTACATTTAGAACCCGCACTGGATTCGTTAAAGTTATGGAGAGACAGCTTGGAAGCTGTCTTACATTTAGAACCCGCACTGGATTCGTTAAAGTTATGGAGAGACAGCTTGGAAGCTGTCTTACATTTAGAACCCGCACTGGATTCGCCAAAGTTATGGAGAGACCTGCGCCTCTACATAACTTCGGAAGATCCACCGCCAGCGCAGAGCCATATTTAGAATGGCGTCTAAAACAGTGGTCTTAATAAATGTGCCCCTTAATTCTCAAAGCTGATATATTAAGTCTTAAACTGTTAAAATTTAAGCTGGCCATGCACATTAGATAAGTCAGCCGAACCAGTCTATTTTGGAGTGATCAGCAGATGATCTTATGTGTGGCCAGGTTAAAGGGATTGTCCAGGAAAGCAAATCCTTAAACCAGCTCAGCATAGTGTACATAAAAAAAAGGCATACTCACCTCTCTCCTCCCCCACTACTCCTATCCTAAAGGGTGCCCAGTTTCTTGTCATGCTCCACTCCCAGCTGTTGCAAAAATGTCCTGGCACAGGGACATGTGGTTACTGTACTGGTTACAGTGGTAACAAGTCTCTGTGTCTAGATGCCATTGCGGCTTTAGGGCAGGGGGAATGGAAAATCGGTGAGGTGAGTAGGCCTTTTTTTACTATATAATTTGATATACTTATAATGTTTTCACCTGGACAACCCCTTTGAGGTTTTCCAACCAACTGGGGATATGTGAATCTCCAACCTGACAACATTTCTGGCACTATCTGCCTTGTTTTGGGTTCTTAATTCAGCAATAAGGCGCTCTATTACAGCACACTGGAATGGCTTCCAGATTACCAGGCATTTTTTTAATCTTATATAGTAGTGTTGCATACAGTTCTCATTTCAATTAAAGGGGTATTCCAGTTTATATAATAGGAAATCATACAATGTTCTAATATACATGTATTTAAAATTCTTTCTTATATTATGCAGTTGAACCCTATATGCAGTAGACTGATATAGCCCATGTACCAGTCCTGTATAATGTATCCATGGCCTAACCAAAACATGGCATGAGCCATGTGACACTCTTCACATCATGCAATCCCTGACATTCAGTTACCAATAGTGTTACATAGCATGGATGTGCTGGGTATGTAAACAGAATACATTCATGTGAAAAGTAAATTCATATTCTTGTGATGAATAAGACTAGTGTTCCAATAATGACTTTATTGTTGTTATTACAGTAACTACATTACTGTGTGTATTTACATGGCCACCTGCCTCTAGGTGATGCTGTAAAATGGCTGCCTGCTTCTAGGTGATGTTATCAAGTTTTTACTAAAGTTTAGTGTTAAAAACACACACACACACACACACATAGATCTGATTCTATACAGACACAATGAGATTCTGCTGCAGGTAGTAATAGTATATATTGTACATACTGTAAATACGCTACATACTCTACTCCCCGAAACACCACTATTTACCTGTTACATACCTGGGCAGTTAATTGAAAGCTGGGTCACATGATACTTGTGAGGGTCACATAATGACTCCCATGATGCCATGTTTAGTCCTATGCATCTCTGCTATGTATGCATTTTATAGGACTAAAATGGATCATACAATTTATTTTTATTTAAGGGGCTACTGTAAGGAAATAAATAAAGGTCTGCAAGCCAAATGCATATTAGAAAATTGTTCAACATCCTATTCTCTACATAAATAAATGTAATTATTACAACCGGAATTCCTCTTTAAATGATGTGTGCATGCATCTTATTTTTTTCTTTTTTAAATCTTTGCATAGCTAAGGGAAAACAGATGCAAATCAATGATGTGATCCTACACTGACTGTCTTGAAAGGGCCTTCTCTTTCCATCCATGCAAGCTGTTCACCACAGTAATTAGTATCAGCATTACATCTACTAAGGTATAATTGTTTCATCAGTCATGGATACGAAAGTGAAATGTTCCCTACGTACAGGAAAAGTAAATCCCTTCCCTACATCAAAAAACCCATGTAACGCGGCAGTGCTCAAGTCTATATGTATGTTCTGCTTTTTTTTATACATCAATCCTTCACAGATGTTCAGATCTGATTTTATTTTCCATCTTTTGTTCTTGCGCAATGTTTAACTCTATCGATAATGAACACAACATGAAACCACAATAATGACTCCTTCTACTAAAGCGACTGAAGTCATTACCACAAATGAAGCATAGCACATGACTGGATCTAAGCCACTGCGAATTTGCTGTGATATCTTATTAAATAACACTCTTCTTGTTTATTGCCTTGACACCATTACTCTGCAAAAATGTTGCGCAAATGAGATAAAATAATAAACTCAAGAAAATTTTGCTTGTTGGCCTGGGCTGTTTAATGCAAGATGTTAATAATTAAGTAAAATATGAAACAAAGCTTTAAAGGGAACCTGTCATCCAGCTTATGCTGACCTTACTGAGGGCAGCATAAAATAGTGACAGAAATGCTGATTTCAGCAATTCAGCGGTGTGTCACTTATTGGCTAAAATAAGTGGTTGCTGAGAACCAGCATCATAATCATTGCAGCCCAGGCCTTGAAAAGAGTCAAATTTGCCTGAGAAGAGTCAAGGGAGGCCGTACTGGGCCACCAATTAAGGGGAGGCCGACATGACAGGGTTTTGGCTGCAGAGGGGTAGGTGGTGCGTTAAAGTTAGGGCAGTGAAGGAAGGAGTTGGGAGGAGTTCGGTATAGGTGGGAGAAAAGTTTATTTAAGGTCAGGTCAGGGGCAGGTCAGTACCTGCAATTTCTAGTGAACTGCCGAGCACACCATGGAGCCTGTGGAGGAGTTGATCCAGCACCTGAGAGAGGCTGCCGAGGAACGTGGACCTGGATGGCTGCAAGAACAAGTGTCCGGAGTGTTGCAGGGTGCGGTGGTGAGTAACACCAGCTCACCGCCACAAGCTAGACGGCCGCGGCGGGTACGGCCGCCGGCGCGCCTGAGCCCTGACATGGCCCCCAGGTCCAGACGCAGAGTGTGGAGCCCCTCCGGGGACCCTCCGCGCCGGGGGTCTGCAGCAGTGCCCAATACCAGGTCCTCCCGGCGCGGGGGGAATCCTGGTGCACAGCGGGGCCTACCTTTGAGCAGGCGGAATCCTCCCCTGTCTCCGGCTATCAGGGATCCAGGACCAGGAACGCCGGCTCCTCTTACCCCTGGGGAGGCCGCTCGGCGCCAAAGTGGGACCAGATCTGCCGCGGCTGTGCGCATGGAATCTGGGGACGCGCACAGGCCGCATAAAAACAACGCCGAGGAGAGATGCCGCCGCCACGTGCGCATCCAGCATGGACCATGCTGGGATGCTGCTTCAGTCCGGATCATCGCCGCAGGATGGAAGGGGAGAAGAGAGGACAGAAGTCAGGAGCGCCATTCTGGATCCAGGATCTTCAGCTGCGGAATCCACAGCCCCCCGGCAGCTAGGTGAGGCCACTGGGAGCGTGCATGACTTTTTTAGATTAGGCCCCAGTGCAGTGGGGGGCCTGCAAGGGGATTTAGGACAGCTTTTTTACAGCCTGGCGGGTTGGGTGTCCGGTTTTGGGGCGTCTGGGGTCTCACCAGTCACAGCATGAGGGGCAGGAACTGTTGGCGGTGGGGTGTCTGGGGGGATGTTGCATGGTGGGGATACTGTGGTGAGCGGTGAACTGCCTGGGATGGTATCTGTGGGTGCCGGTGCGGCGGTTGGGGGTAATAGTGAGGCTGGGGGACTTGGCGGGGGTTCAAGCACGGAGGTTGGGCGGTCTGGCGAGGGAGTTTCAGTCTCGGTACAGGCAGGAGGTGAGGACGATAGGCTTAAGGTTGATGATTCCGCACGTGGCGAAGTATATGTCTGTTTTGAAGGGCCTTTAGGGGCTCATTTGAAACAAGACGTGCGTGAACGTATCTGGAAGGGGGAGTATGTGGAGATTTTTTCCCTACTTCCCCTAGAGCATTTTAATTTGGAAAGGATGATGGCAAAAAAGAGGAAGAGGAAAAACGTACGTTCCGTTTGATTTCACGCACTTTTTCAAACTGACTTCAGGCGTTCGCGATCCTGGCCAGTGTGATCGGAGAAATAAAAGCCGGAATGTTGTTCGGCTTTATTTTGTTACATGGACGCTATTGGGGAAGCGTGTCGGGTGTACAGCGGAACTAGATGGCTGCGCTACGACGAGCAGTTCAGACAGAGGATGGCGGTACGGAGTAATATAAGGTGGGATCATAAGGATATTGGGCTGTGGATGCGGGTAATGGCACCTGTGCGCCCGGCCCAGTCCTTTCGGGGGGAGGCAGGAGGGTCAGGACAGTCAGCATTTACAGTTGCTTCCGCAAAGGGATTATGTTTCCTTTTTAACGAAGGGAACTGCAAAATTGGGGCAAAATGTCGCTTTAAGCATGAATGCTCATCCTGCGGCGGAAACCATGGATTTAGCCGTTGTTTTAGGGCCAATAGGCAGAGGGGTGGAGATGCCAGTGGAAAAGGGCCGGACACCAGTGCAGGTAGCAAAGATGGCCCCTTTTCTAAGTAGATATCCGGATCAAGGTGTGGCGGAGTTTTTACGGGTGGGGTTTACAGATGGCTTTCATATTCCGTCGGCGCCGTTGCCGGCTGTTTCTGGGCGAAAAAATCTACGGTCGGCTTTACAACAACCCGAAGTGGTTACTCGTAAATTGGAAAGGGATGTGGCGTTGGGTCGCATGGGCGGACCTTTTGCGGAACCCCCTTTTCCTGATTTGAGGGTATCACCGTTAGGTCTAGTTCCCAAGAAAGAGCCGAACTCGTTTCGACTCATTCATCACCTATCCTACCCATAGGGGGCGTCGGTCAATGATGGTATTGATCCGGACTTATGTTCGGTGGTGTACACTTCATTTGACGCGGCTGTGGCCTGGGTCCGGCGGTTAGGGGCGGGGGCGTTATTGGCAAAGACGGACATTGAGGCGGCGTTTCGCCTCTTGCCCGTTCACCCAGATAGTTTACATTTGTTGGGGTGTTTTTGGGGGAAGGTTATTTTGTGGATAGGTGCCTACCGATGGGTTGTTCGGTGTCCTGTGCATATTTTGAGTCTTTTAGCTCTTTTTTGGAGTGGGTGGTAGTCGACGTGTCAGGTTGTTCATCCATTATACATTATTTGGATGACTTCCTTTGTCTGGGCCCGGCGGGCTCCAGGATTTGTTCTCTGTTACTAAATACGTTGAGGGTGGTTTTTCATTCCTATGGGGTGTCACTAGCAGAGGAAAAAACGGTGGGCCCCACCACGGAATTGAGTTTTCTGGGTATAGTGATCAACACCGACAGGTTAGAATGTCGCCTGCCAGAGGATAAGTTGGTGGATTTGAGGTTGGCGGTAGACAGGGCTAGGCGGTCCCCTAAAATTAGGTTAAAGGATTTGCAGTCGCTACTGGGAAAACTCAATTTTGCATGCAGAATCATACCCATGGGAAGAATATTTTGTCGTCGGTTGGCGGGGGCTATGGCTGCTGTAACGGCCCCGCATCATTTCATTCGTTTAGGCAGGGAGCTTAAAGGGGATTTGGCGGTATGGGCTGATTTTTTACAGCATTTTAATGGGAGGTCTTTGGTTATGGGTGACGTGGTGGAAGATTTTGATTTTGACCTTTTTTCAGACACAGCGGGTGGATCCGGTTTTGGGGTCTATTGTCATGGGCAGTGGTGCGCAGGTACATGGCCTGAGTATTGGGTGGACCGGGGTTGGGTTAAGAACTTGATGCTTTTGGAACTATTCCCAATTGTGCTGGCGGTGGTGTTGTGGGGGGACCTTTTTAGGGACAAAAAACTGTGTTTTCACTGCGACAACTTGGGGGTTGTGGACATCATCAACGGCATGACGGCATCCTCGCCGCCAGTGATTCGTTTGTTGCAGCACTTAGTGTTACTTTGCCTAAGATTGAATACTTGGATTGTTGCTGTGCATGTGCCCGAGGTTACTAACTGTATTGCGGATGCCCTTTCTCGTTCGCAGTGGGACCGGTTTCGGCAGCTGCCGCCGGACGCGGAGCTTGAGGGTCTGCAGTGTCCGGAATCCATGTGGGGACTGTTGGAGGAGCCATAGGTCAGTTATTGCAGGATTCTATGAGTGTCGGAACGTGGGTAGCGTACGGAAAAGCGTGGCAGGAGTGGGTGTCGTGGTGCTCGGATTTGGGTATCGCTGTGAATGAGGGGGAGGTCCCGTTGTTACTGTTTCTGGGGCATGTTAAGGAGGTGGGCTGGTCGGTCGCGCGTCTTAATAAATGGTTGGCGGGTGTTGCATTTGGTTTCAAGCTACGTCAATGGCCGGATGTGACCAAGGCGTTTTTGGTACGACAGGTGTTGAAAGGTTGGAGGCGCGGTGCACGGTCGGCTGATAGACGGCAGCCGGTTTCTTTTCAACTCTTGTTGCGGATTGGGGGGCAGCTGGCGCTGGTTTGTCATTCACCTTGGGAAGTAATGCTATTTCGGGTTGCCTTTTCTCTCGCCTTTTTTGGGGCATTTCGGCTGGGGTAACTTGTTTGCAGAAGTGTGCAGGTCATTGGCGGGGGAATATTGAGGGAGGATGTCGTCTTGTCCCATGACCGGGTAGTCATTTGTATTCGCAAATCAAAAACTGATAGGGAAGGGAGGGGTAGTTACGTTCGGTTGTTTGAAGTGCCAGGTTGTTCCATGTGCCCGGTCCGGTGTTTGAGGGAGTATGGTGTTGGAGGGCGGTCCCCGGTTGGCCCACTGTTGACTCATGAGGATGGATCATATTTATCACGTTATCAGTTTGTGGCAGTGTTCAAACGCTGCATACTCAAGTTGGGTATGGCAGCTGATGACTTTACGGGTCACTCGTTTCGCATTGGGGCGGCGACTGAGGCAGCAAGGGCAGGCCTGAGTGATGAAGTAATTAAGAGAATAGGTCGCTGGGAATCAGTGCGTTTCCGCTCCTATGTCCGTTTAGGTTGCATTTAATATTGTATGTATTGACTGATGTTGTTTTTCTGGTTGTGTTTTGCAGGCTACAATCCAGCGTTAGTGTGGTTGCTTGGCCACTCTTTCGTATTTTGGGGTGCCCTTCGGGCAGATGTGCGCCCGGATGGTCGGCAACTGGGTCTCCATAGGGACGTAGCTGAAGTCCGGTGGCTTGGGGTAAGAGGCATGTTGTGGGGTGGCGTGATGAGAGAGGTTCACCGGTATGTTAGATTGACTAGGCCCCCGGATGTATTAGTTCTGCATGTGGGGGGAAACGACTTAGGCGCAAGACCAGTCCGGGAGTTGATACGGGATATCAAATTCGATTTGCTTAGGCTATGGTCCTTATTCCCTGGCACTATCACTGTGTGGTCGGATATTGTACCACGGAAGGTGTGGCGTGGTGCGCGGTCGGTTGAGCGCCTTAACAAGGCAAGGATCAAGGTCAACAGGTTGATAGGAAGATTTGTGGCCAGAAATGGGGCTGTGGCTGTTCGGCATATCGATTTGGAACGGGGTGAAGGAGCTTTTTGGAGGGCCGATGATATTCATCTGAATGCCGTTGGAATTGATCTTTGGTCTTTGGGGCTACAAGATGGTGTTGAGCGAGCACTGAGAATGTGGAGGAACGTGCAAGCTTAAGGTTGGGGTCAGGTTGCGCGTCGTTGGCGGGGGGAGGTCCTCAAAGTTGGTGACACCGATGCTTATGGACGAGGGGAGGGCCTCAATGGTGGGGGCTGGACTCCCATGGTTGGTGTAGTTGGCTCGTGGAGAAGACGTCCGTGAATTGGTCTCCGAGCTGGCGTTTTACGGCTGGAGGCAGGACGGTGGTGCCAGTCTGGGCAAGTGCGGTTTAATAAGTTGGGGCTTCGAGGACCTCCCTCGTCAGTGGGGAAGATAACACGGTATTTAATGTTATTTATTGTTATTTAATGCTATGGAAAATTTATGCGTTATTTATGGTTATGTATTTAGATTTGGGAATAAACGGCTGCTGTGGCCATTAAATCCAAGATCGGTCTCTGTGTCGTTATAACTACTAAGATGGTAAGGTAGGAAGGGGGGAGGTCGGGGGGGCGTCTCAGGTAAGTGTTATACCCCCGAAATGAATAGACAATAACCTGGTCATGGTTATTCATAATCTCCTGCACTCTCACCCATCTGCTGATGATTGGCAGTTCTCTCCTAGAGAGAAAGGGAGAAAACTCGGTAGAAGACTGTCAGTCATCAGCAGGTGGGCAGGGAGAGCAGGAATTCATGAATAACCAGGACTCTTCTCAGGTGGTCGGGACTCTTTTCCAGGCCCAGTCTGCAATGATTGTGATGTTGGTTCTTGGCAACCACTTACTTTTAACTTAAATGACAGACCGCTGAAATCAACTTACCTGTCTAGGCAGGTATGGGCAGCATAAAGTTGATGACAGGTTCCCTTTAATCTCCTCAGACACATAGATTATGCTCTTACTTTTTTCTGGGAATTGTAGCACACATTGGGGGAGATTTATCAGCGCTTTAATGCCACATTGGTTGCATTAAAAAGTCACAAGCAAACAAGGACTACAAGTAGCAACACATTGTGAAGATACATGCTAACAGTGGAAACATGAATAAATGTAAATCGCATTATCGTTATTAGGGATGAGCGAACCTGAACTGCAAAGTTTGAGTTGGTACTGAACTTTGCAAGTTCGGGTACCCGGACCCGAACCCGGACTTTTTCACTGAAGTCCTGGTTCAGGTTCTTGTTCCGGTGATTTTATTATTTTCCATTATAGCCTGGTAATAACGGAAAATAATAGCATTGTTAAGACAGAATGCAAAAGAATATGGCCATTTACGGGTAAAAAACAAAGCAAAAAAAACTCACCTCATCCACTGGATCGCGCTGCAGAAGTCTCTTCTATCTTCATTCAACAGGACCTGCCAAAGGACCTGCGATGTGCACGATGACGTGGGAAAGTGCGGTGACGTCATCACTCACATCGCAGGTCCTTTGTCAGGTCCTGCTGAATGAAGATATAAGAGACTGCTGCAGCGCGATCAAGTGGATGAGGTGAGTTTTTTGTTTTGTTTTTTTAACCCTTAAATGGCCATATTCTTTTGCATTCTGTCTTAAGAATGCTATGTTTTGATATAACGGAAAATAAAATTAAGTTTGGGTCCCCATTGACCTGAAGTTCGGCCGAGCCCGGCAAACCCGAACTTCTGCGTGTTTGCTCATCCCTAACCGTTATATATCAGAGTATAATATATTAGAATTCTACATTGCCCTGAATTTTATAGGCCAAAAGCCGAGGAGACACAAGTCTAAGGCCTCTTTCACACGGGTGTCGCATGTGAGGGCCAGACAGGAAGCGGGTGCTTTGTGGGAAAATGCGCAATTTTTCTGCGCAAGTGCATAGCATTTTAATGCGTTTTGCACGCGCGTGAGAAAAATCGTTATGTTTGGTACCCAAACCCGAACCCGGACTTGTTCACATCCATGGTGATAGATCATGTGACGGACCATGTGATGAGCGCAGTGACGTCACCACAGGTCCTTTTCCTCCTGGGCATCAAAGAAGAAGACAGAAGAGAAGCCGGGCTGCGCGAACAAGTGGATAAGTTTTTAACCCCTCCATCCCTAATTTGCTTAGCATTCTGTATTAGGAATGCTATTATTTTCCCTTATAACCATGTTATAAGGGAAAATAATAATGATCGGGTCCCCATCTCGATCGTCTCCTAGCAACCATGAGTGAAAATCGCACCGCATCCGCACTTGCTTGCGGATTTTCACGCAGCTCTATTCACTTCTATGGGGCCTGAGTTGCGTGAAAAACGCACAAAATAGAGCATGCTGCGAAGTGATGCATGAAAATCACCATTCATGTGCACAGCCCCATAGAAATGAATGGGTCCAGATTCAGTGCGGGTGCAATGCGTTCACCGTGTGAAAGAGGCCTAATAGTGTAGGTCCTGTCTGTTGGAAGCCACCTAATTGCTGGTGGTTCAGCCAGACAAAAATGTGCGCAAAGAAACAATATATTTTTTTTGCATTAAAAAGTCACAAATTATGGCACACACCATATTTGCAGCATCATTTTTGACTTATGAAGAGATAAATAGATTAAAAAAATATCTAACGTGTAGGTCACATGCACTGATCGGTCGGATACCTTCAGACCAAATATTAATGATATAGAAATGAAAAATGAAAAGGTAAGCTCTCAAGACACTGGGATATACACTTTAATCAGAATGAACCTTTGCGAAAGGGTCCATTCACACGTCCGTAATTTTGTTCCGCATTCATTCTATTCATTTCTATGGGGCAGCACGACATGCTGCCCGGATCCGGAATTGCGGATCCGCACTTCCGGGTCCGCAATTCCGATCAATTGCGGACAAAAAAAGGCATTTTCTATGAGAATGCCGGTGATGTGCGGTCCGCAAAATGCGGACCGCACATCGCCGATGTCTGTGTTTTGCGGATCCACGGATCCGTGGATCCGCAAAACACACACGGACGTGTGAATGGACCCTAAGACATATCAGATAATTAATACAATTAAAAATGAAAATAAAATAAGTAAAGATAAAATAAAATATGCTAAAATCATTATCCCAATACATTAAGGTCGTATATCAGTTTGGCACTATTGGGGTCATTTATTAAGACTGGCATTTTAGATTCCAGTCTTAATAACCCTGTTTTGGCGCTCGATGCGCCTAAGTTATGTAGAGGTGTCAGCCTCCACCGCTGGCGTACAACAGCCCTAAATCTATGCCAGGTCCCTTGCGGTTGTAGATTTAGATAATTTTCTACTCCAAAAAATGGCATAGAAAATGATAAATGATAAATGAGATGGGCATGCCGGCCTGCCCTTTTCCCAGCGGACACCATGCCCCCTTTTTTTTTTTAGAACTGGTAAAATACCAAATGTTCCAAAAAATTAATTATCACATAAAAGCAGTCAATGGCATGCGATGGATGAGTCAATATAATGATCTATGTAGTAGTATATCGCTGCAAGTTGGAATATGATAGTAGAGATAGTACTTTTCTTAAAGGGGTTTTCCGAGACTTAAATAATGATGACCTATCCACTGGATCTGATTGCCGAGGACCTCCGCCAATCAGCTGTTCGCGAAGGCACCGGCGCTCACAGCACTGCAGCCTTTTTACAGCATTCCCTAGGCCTTTGACAACACATTCATTGATCACATGGCCTAGGAGCAGCTCAGCCCCATAGAAGTGAATAGGGCTGAGCGTGATACAGAGCAAGGCCGCTATACAAAGTACGGCGCTGTGCGTGGTGAACACAGAGAAGTCTGTGGTCTCAAGCATCTGATTGGCGGGGATCCTGGTTTTCGGACTTCTAGCGATCAGATACTGATGACCTATTCAGCGGATAGGTCTCATCGCTAGTATTAACCCCTTCACTACCGAGCCACTTTTCACCTTAAATCCCAGGCCGATTTTTGCAAATCTGACGTGTCACTTTATGTGGTAATAACTTTAAAACACTTTTTCTTATCCAGGCCATTCTGAGATTGTTTCTCGTCACATATTGTAATTCATGACAGTGGTAAAATTTAGTAAAAAAATGTAATTTTTATTTCTAAAAAAAATACCAAATTTACCCAAAATTTGGAAAAATTCTCAAATTTCCAAATTTCTATTTCTCTACTTGTATAATAGATAGTAATAACTCCAAAAATAGTCACTACTTTACATTCCCCATATGTCTACTTCACGTTTGGATAATTTTGTGAATGCCATTTTATTTTTTGTGGACGCTAGAAGGCTTAGAAGTTTAGAAGCAAATCTTGAAATTTTTCAGAAAATTTCCAAATCCCACTTTTTAAGGACAAGTTTAGGTCTGAAGTCACTTTGTGAGGCTTACATAATAGAAACCACCCAAAAATTACCCAATTTTAGAAACTACACCCCACAAGGTATTCAAAATTGATTTTATAAACTTTGTTAACCATTTAGGTGTTCCACAAGAATTAATGGAAAATGGAGATGAAATTTCAGAATTTTAACTTTTTTGGCAGATTTTCCATTTTAATCAATTTTTTTTCCACTAACAAAGCAAGGGTTAACAGCCAAGCAAAACTCTATATTTATCGCTCTGATTCTGTAGTTTACAGAAACACCCCATATGTGATCATAAACTGCTGTACAGGACCAGTTTAGGTCTGAAGTCACTTTGTGAGGCTTACATAATAGAAATCAATGGCGATAGACAATAGATCCGATTGCACTGCACATAACCCCGCTTCCTCCTGCAAGTACAGCTACGGACAATGTTTAGCGTATCCCCTGGTCAGGCGGTGCTCAGCTGGTGTCAGGCATTAATAATTCACGTGTAAAATAAGAAAATAATCCAGCGGCACTCACCAATCGCCGTTTTCATTTACTTTATTCACCACGGGTCAGGAGCAGACACGATACAGTACAACCAAACAAACAGTAAGCAGCAACGGCAGTTTTGCGCACGAAGCACTTCCTCTGCCCACAGCTCCATAATACATAATAGAAACCACCCAAAAATGACCCAATTTTAGAAACTACACCCCTCAAAGTATTTAAAACTGATTTTACAAACTTTGTTAACCCTTTTTAATTTTCCATTTAATAATTTTTTTCCACTAACAAAGCAAGGGTTAACAGCCAAGCAAAACTCAATATTTATCGCCCTGATTCTGTAGTTTACAGAAACACCCCATATGTGGTCGTAAACTGCTGTACAGGCAGACGGCATTGCGCAGAAGGAAAGAAACGCCATATGGTTTTTGGAAAGCAGATTTCACTGGGATAATTTTAAGCTGCCATGTTACATTTGAAGACCCCCTGATGCACCCCTAGAGTAGAAACTCCAAAAAAGTGATCCATTTTAGAAAATACACCCTCAAGGTATTTAAAACAGATTTTACAAACTTTGTTAACCCTTTAGGTGTTCCACAAGAATTTATGGAAAATTTAGACTTTTTTGGCAGATTTAAAATTTTTATCAATTTTTTTCCACCAACAAAGCAAGGGTTAACAGCCAAACAAAACTCCATATTTATTGCCCTGATTCTGTAGTTTACAGAAACACCCCATATGTGGTCGTAAACTGCTGTACGGGTAGACAGCATTGCGCAGAAGTAAAGGAACGCCATATGGTTTTTGGAAAGCAGATTTCACTTAATAATTTTAAGCTACCATGTCACATTTGAAGACCCCCTGATGCACCCCTAGAGTAGAAACTCCCTAAAAATTACCCCATTTTGGAAACTACGGGATAAGGTGGCAGTTATGTTGGTACTATTTTAGGGTGCGTATAATTTTGGTTGCTCTATATTACACTTTTTGTGAGGCAAGGTAACAAAAAATAGCTGTTTTGGCACCGTTTTTAATTTTTTGTTGTTTACAGTGTTCATCTGACAGGTTAGATAATGTGCAATTTTTTAGAGCAAGTTGTTATGGACGCGAGTTTCAGTTTTAAATAGTAAAGCATTTTTGAAAAAAATATATTTTTTAGTGTCTCCATATTCTGAAAGCCATAGTTTTTTTTCTATTTTTTGGGAGACTGTATGTAGGAGTTCATTTTTTGCGGGATGAGATGATTGTTTAATTGGTACTATTTTAGGGTGCATATGGATTTTTTATCGCTTACTATTGCACTTTTTGTGATGTAAGGTGACAACAAATGGCTTTTTTTACACCGTTTTAATTTTTTTATTTTTTTACGGTGTTCACCTGAGGGGTTAGTTCATGTGATATTTTTACACAGCAGGTTCTTACGGATGCGGCGATACCTAATATGTTTACTTTTTTATTTAGTTATGTTTTACACAATAACAGCATTTTTGAATAAAAAAATCATGTTTGATTGTCTCCATTTTCTGAGAGCTATAGTTTTTTTTTATTTTTTGGGCGATTGTCTTTTGTCAGGTCTAAATTTTTGGCGGGATGAGTTGACGGTTTGATTGGTACTATTTTGGGGTGCGTATGACTTTTGATCGCTTGCTATTACACTTTATGTGATATAAAATGACAAAAAATTGCTTTTTTTTTTTACTTTTTTTTTTTTTTTTTTTTACAGTGTTCATCTGTGTCATCATAGGAGATGTCTGTCTAGGAGGAGCACACAAGCCAAACTTAGTCAATAGTATGCTCACCAAGACACTTGAAAATGGACGCCCTTCCCTATTCCAGCCATGTCACAGTAGTTTCCTAATAAAAGAAATCCCACACAGAGCTCCTGTGCATTGTCCTTTCGTGGAGACCTCCTGTGAAGACCACTCCTGCAATGGTGCGCAAGATCACTTAGGGTGCACAGTTTTCCACAGGACAAGAGAAGACAACAGGGTCGCAATGTCCATAGAAGACAGGCTGTTCTTGGATATCATGGATCAAGGAACAGTAAAAGACCAGTCAAAAAGCTGGGTCGCACCTTTACCGTTTAAACCCCGGAGACAACACTTACCTAACAACAAATAACTTGTCTACAGCTGATTTATCTCCCTCAAATACAAACTTCAGAGGACACCAGAGAGCCAGAGACGAGAGAACATTCCTTTACCTTCATGGAAAGAATATTCCAGAACAACCATGCAGAAATGGCACCCACGCTCCAAGACTCTGAGGAGTGTTGATACTTACCCATATTCGGTGTGTATCATCCTAAGAAAAACAGGGCAGATACGAGTAGTATTCGACTCGAGTGCCAGGTGCGAAGGCATCTCGCTAAATGATGTCTTAATGTCTGGTCCAGACCTCAACAACAGACTTCAAGAGGTACTTCTACGCTTCTGCAGAGATTCCGTAGCATTTATGGCCGACATACAACAGATGTTCCACTGCTTCCTCGTCAAGGAAGAACACAGAAACTGCTTGAGGTTCTTCTGGTATCGCAACAATGACCCCAATGAAGACATTGTAGAGTACCGAATGAGAGTGCACATCTTCAGAAATAGTCCTTCCCCTGCAGTCGCTATCTACGATCTCAGACATACAGCCTGAGAAGGGTGAAGCAAAGTATGGGTCAGATGTCAGATCCTTTGTGGAAAAAGATTTCTATGTGGACGACTGCTTGAAATCCACACCGACGAATGAGATCGCAATCAGTCTCCTGAAAAGGGCTGAAGAAATGCTCGCTCTATCTAATATGAGGTTGCACAAAATCGCCTCCAACAGCCGTGAGTTAATGGAAGCCTTCTCACCCCAAGACCATTCAAGTGATCTAAAGGACTTGGGTATTACCACCGACTCCCTTCCTATGCAGAGGAGCCTCGGTTTGCTCTGGGATTTAAAGGCAGACACATTCACCTTCCAAATCAGCAAGGAAGAAAACCCCATTACACGCAGAGGAGTTCTTTCCCCCATAAACATATATGATCCTCCGGGATTCGTAGCGCCTGTTGCCATCCAAGGTAAAATGATGCTAAGGGACTTCACCACAGAGACGTCTGATTGGGATGATCCGCTTCCCATGGAGAAAAAGGACCTGTGGACAGGTTGGAAGAAGTCTCTCGAAGCTTTGACCAGCCTTCATGTGGCACGACCATATGCTTCCGTGCCATCTACTGAAGTCAAGATGCAAAGACTATGGGCCAGATTTATCATGACTCTGACAGCTCACATATTGCTAAAGTCAGTTTTAGCCAAGTCAGATTTATGATCGGCCCTTTAAGACTGTAATAAATGTGGTTTTGACGGTAGCAGTTTATCCGTCAGTAAGCAGCTTTACAAAAGTCGCACATCTTTACGAAAAAGTTGCACGTTTTTATGAAAAAGTCGCATGTTCTATTAAAAAGTCTCATAAGATAAGCATGGTCCTCACTGGAGTGAAATTAAGACTTTTTTGCGACTTTTTAAATAGTCCCAATAGTAAATCTGTCTAGAGATTAATTTACATAAGAAAACAGGCCCACTTTCAGAAAACTGGCGAGCATAGTGCAGAGCAGAAAAAAGTCTCAAATTTGTGCGCAGTTTTAGCGTTTGGGACTTTTTTTGGGACTTTTTCACTCCATTATTCTGACCTGAGCTAATGATAAATCTGGCCCTATATATCTTCTGCGATGCTTCAGTCAAGGCAATTGGTGCTGTAGCATACCTACAGACCATTGATGTCATAGAACAATGCCATATAGGATTTGTCATGAGCTGGACCACACTGGCGCCACTCCGCTAACACACGATTCCCAGACTGGAGCCCTGCCCTGCAGTGCTTGCAGTGGAGTAGGCTCAACTTATAACTTCTGGAATGAACCTAGAAATTGAAGAAGACGCTTTTACATCTATGTCTGCAATCGGTTGCTAAGGATCAGGAGATCTACTTGTCCTAAACAGTGGCACTATGTGCCCACACAGCATATTCCTGCAGACCACACACTAGATCCGTCGCACCATGCCACCATAACTGCTTCCCGACCGCCTAACGCACGGATGCGTCCTGGCGGCGGTCGATTCATTCCTCCTGGACGCATATGCGCATTGCGGGCCGGCAAAAGTTAAAGGAGCGCTTCGTCACCAGCCTGCCAGCCAATGATCGTCGCTGGCAGGCTGGCGATTTTCAAAAAATCGAATCAGAAGCCATCTAACACCTTATATTTATAAATATAAGGTGTTAAATGGCTTCTGTGCTCCTCTGCTGGTCATTTTCGTCGGTTGGTCCCAGCAGAGGAGCACACATCACAGTGAGCAGCCACCAAACACTTCACTTAGCCCCAGATCACCACCATCACCCCAATTAACCCCTTGATCACCCCTTGATCGCCCCTGTCAATCACCTAGTGAAAGGGAAAAAAGTGATCAGTGTAAACTGTCACTTTTTTTTCCCACTGGTATTGACTGATAGTTCTAGGATAGTTTAGGCCCCTTGGTTAGGTAGTTAGCGATCGTTTAGTGCCCAGCCCACCGCACCGCAGTCACTGATTCGCTGATTAGCGTATCGCTAATCAGCTTTTGTACTTTTATAGTATCTGTAAGTGATCAGAACTGATCACAGTCAGATCTATAATAGTATTAGTGTCACCTTAGTTCACCCTCCACCCAAAACGCAGTGTTTGCCCGATCAGGCCTGATCGGTCGCCCACACGTGCGTTCACCCACGCCCGCCCCGCCGCAGTGACAAAAAATATATATTTTTTTTATCACTGCACAATCACTTTCCAAGCGCTGCGGCGATAAAAAAATCAGTTTTGATATTTTTTATCAATCGCAGCGGCCTCCGGTACTTCGCTAGCCTCCCATTTGTAAGACAGGCTTGCTTTTTTTCTTGGGTATTCTCAGGGAATACCCCCTAAATTTAGTAGTCCAAATGTCAAACAGGGGGAATTCTTCTGAAGAGGCCTACAGGCTTCTGACCCAGTCGGATGAGGAATGGGAACCCTCATCTGACGAATCTAGCGGGTCAGAATATGAACCTGTAGAAAGCAGTGGCAGTCTGACCCAAAGTTCGGACGAGGAGGTTGAGGTCCCTGATAGCACCAGGCGTACCCGACCCCGTGTTGCTAGACCACAGGTTGCGCAGGATCCGCTTCAAGGGCAGCAGAGTGGGGCTGGCGCTGTCGGATTACGTGGTGAGGCATACACCAGCAGCGCAGCCCATCCTGGACCTAGTACCAGCACTGCCGTACAACATGGTGAAGTGGCGAGCACCAGAAGGGCAGTTGAAGCTGGTACGGTGGCACGTGCAATAGTTACCCTGTCGCAGCCACCGCACAGACAGGCCCGTAGAGCCCCTAGAGTCCCTGAGGTGCTGGCAAACCCTGATTGGCAGTCCCCAACTTCAGCCGCACCAATAGTTCCCCCTTTCACCTCCCAGTCTGGAGTTCGGGTTGAGACAGCTCAGATCGGTTCGGCACTGGGATTTTTTGAGCTGTTCTTGACTGCGGAGCTCTTGGACTTAGTTGTGGCAGAAACAAATCGGTATGCCACTCAATTTATAGCCGCCAACCCGGGAAGCTTTTATGCCCAGTCTTTCCGGTGGAAACCCGTCCAAGTTTCCGAAATTAAAATTTTTCTGGGCCTTCTCCTCAACATGGGTCTAACCAAAAAGCATGAATTGCGGTCATATTGGTCCACGAACCCAATTCATCACATGCCCATGTTCTCTGCTGCTATGTCCAGGACACGATTTGAGACCATCCTGCGACAACAGCACCTCTCGTCCCAGAGGCCACCCAGCTTTTGACCGGCTCCACAAAATTCAGCCCCTCATAGACCACTTCAACAACAAATTTGCAGATTTGTATACCCCTGAGCAAAACATCTGCGTAGACGAGTCCCTTATACATTTTACCGGGCGCCTTGGCTTCAAACAATACATCCCAAGCAAGCACGCCCGGTATGGAGTCAAATTGTATAAGCTCTGTGAAAGGGCCACAGGCTATACCCACAAATTTCGGATCTATGAGGGTAAAGATCAGACCCTGGAGCCGGTCGGTTGCCCTGACTACCTGGGGAGCAGTGGGAAGACAGTCTGGGACTTGGTGTCACCCTTATTTGGCAAGGGGTACCATCTTTATGTGGACAATTTTTACACAAGTGTGCCCCTCTTCAGGCATTTGTTCCTAGAACAGATGGGCTGCTGTGGCACCGCGCGACCTAGTCGCCGGGGCTTCCCCCAACGGCTCATTACCACCTGTCTTGCAAGGGGGGAGAGGGCTGCCTTGTGTAACGAAGAACTGCTTGCGGTGAAATGGAGAGACAAGCGTGACGTTTACATGCTCTCCTCCATTCACGCAGACACGACAATACAAATAGAACGGGCAACCAGTGTCATTGAAAAGCCCCTCTCAGTCCACGACTATAACCTTCACATGGGAGGGGTGGACTTCAATGACCAGATGTTGGCTCCTTATTTAGTTTCCCGACGCACCAGACGCTGGTATAAGAAGGTGTCTGTATATTTGATTCAATTGGCTGCATATAATAGTTTTGTTCTCTACAGCAATGATTTATTCATCCACATAGATTGATGTGAATGGAGAAATCAGGTTTGCCAGGGCATACGGGCTAAGTGGGTTTGGATGTTGGGCGGAGCTCCTATGTCCTGGCAGACACCTTTCCCCTCCTTTTTTTTTTTGGGCAGAGATTTTTTCATCCACATTGATCGATGCGAATAATGAAATCTGTGCCGTTCATTTTTTCTTTCAGCCCAGAGGCTGAACGAAAAAAAAAAATCTCATTACCCGTATGCTCAATATAAGGAGAATAGCAGAAACTCCTAATGCTGGCCATACATGTAATGATTGCGGTGACCCTCAAATGCCAGGGCAGTACAAACACCCCACAAATGACCCCATTTTGGAGAGAAGACACCCCAAGGTATTCGCTGAGGGGCATATTGAGTCCATGAAAGATTGACTTTGTGAGAAAAAAAAATAAAAAATCAATTTCCGCTAACTTGTGCCAAAATTATTTTTTTCTATGAACTCGCCATGCCCCTCATTGAATACCTTGGGGTGTCTTCTTTCCAAAATGGGGTCACATGTGGGGTATTTATACTGCCCTGGCATTTTAGGGGCCCTAAAGCGTGCGAAGAAGTCTATAATCCAAATGTCTAAAAATGCCCTCCTAAAAGGAATTTGTGCCCCTTTGCGCATCTAGGCTGCAAAAAAGTGTCACACATGTGGTATCGCCGTACTCAGGAGAAGTTGGGGAATGTGTTTTGGCGTGTCATTTTACATATACCCATGCTGGGTGAGATAAATATCTTGGTCAAATGCCAACTTTGCATAAAAAAAATGGGAAAAGTTGTCTTTTGCCGAGATATTTCTCTCACCCAGCATGGGTATATGTAAAAAGACACCCCAAAACACATTGCCCTACTTCTTTTGAGTACGGCGATACCAGATGTGTGACACTTTTTTGCAGCCTAGGTGGGCAAATGCGCCCACATTCCAAAGAGCACCTTTCGGATTTCACAGGGCATTTCTCACACATTAGGGCACCTAAACATAATAATTCGCACTGTACAACGTGAATGTCATGCAAAGGAAATAGACTAAAGCCAAACAGTCTCAAAAGATTGGAAAAGTGTGATCCCACCATTGACCAAAATGAGTTGCTAAGAGAGAAGGACTTGTGGTGGCATCTGTTGACGCCGGATGGGGAGTGTTCTGCCTCCAGGAGAGGGAGATTCATTTCAGTTGACGTCTATTTAATTTCTAATTCATTCTGCTGCAATTTCTGTATTCCTGTAGTGATTAGTTAGGTAACAGCACCATCTTGCGGTGGTAAAAATGTATTGCACCTTGTTTTCTTGTTAATAAAGATTATTGCATTGTGGGTAGTGCAAGGCTTTCTGGGAAGGAGAAGACCCAGTCTTCAGTCTACATACAGACTACAGGACATCAGCAGAGCTGTTCCATGCAGTTCTACTTCTTAAACTCCACCATCTTTGTGCAAGTATATCTAGTGAGATTTACCTTGTTTCAGGGACATTATGATATGCAGAGCTGTTTAGCTAGGTATAAGTGTCACTCAGAGAGTTATTTCTGTTAGCTAGACATGCAGTTCTATGTATAGGCAGCCATTTTGAACATACGCTTTCTCAGTCAATGTATTACTGTACATGCTATTCTATATGTTTTACTTACACAAGCCATTTGTATTCTTGTAGTTTTACCAATTTGCAAATCAAACAAGTTAGACTACAGAAAACAGTCCTCCTATTTGGAAGACAGGAATGGTTTATACTGAATGTCAGACTGCACACTGTGTGAACGTGTATGAAGACAGAACAGTGCTTTTCAGTTTTTCATCAGCCTAACCGAATTATTCCCTTCTTTACAGTGAACATATATATTTTTAACGCTTTGGTTTTGTTTTGGAATAGAACATGTAACTTATTTAATTTGTTCAGTCTTATGCTTTCCAGCTCTGTGACAAGTATTTCCTAATATAGAACAATGTATGATAGACAAAGACTTCAAGGAATTCAGTGGTTTGGCTTAAATACGGTAATTTCGCAATGAGAATTCGCCAGTGCTCTAATGACAGTTCCTGACCCACTATATATTTCATTAATCCGACTGTCTCACTGGAAGATCATTTTTACAACACCATGAAATATGTGTTAACTTGCCTGAGTTACATGTATGCCATCTATGAAAGGTTTAATATAGTCAATCCATTTTCAGCAAATGTAATTATTTTAGTGTTTTTTTTATTACTATAGTGTTTTATTTATTACTATACTTTTGGAACCTTAGAACTATTTAGGCTTTCACAGAAACAATACGGTTTGTGTCAGGAAAAAACCTGAAGGTTTTGCATGCAAGTGTAGTCAGCTTTGCCTGGGATTGCGTTCATTGTTTCAGTTTCTTCCATGTGGGTGCAATCAGTTTTGATGTGTTTTTCATGCGTGTGAAAATAAAAAAGAATTAAAAACAACATTTCCTAGCAATCATCGGTGAAAAATACTTTGCAATGTGTTTTCCACGGAAGCCCCATTCATTCAATGAACCAGGGTTTGCGTGCAAAACGCTGAATATAGAACATGCTGCAATTTTAAAGCAGAGATGATGCATGAAAATCAATGCTCATGTACACAGACACATAGAAATGAATGGGTCAGGATTCAATGCGGGTGCAATGCGTTCAATTCATTGCACTCGTACGGAAAAACTCGCTCATGTGAAAGGGGCCTTAGATGACAGTCAAACTGGCCACAAATACTGTTATACAGTTAAAGTGGTTTATTTTCTATTACGCTATTAAAGCAGCCTTAAATGAGTTAAAGGGGTTCTCCGGGAATTAAGAAAATGAAAATACTTAAATATTACTGCATTTTAAATATATTCCCAAATACATGTTATTAGTTATAATGGCTCGTTTTGTCTGGGGAGCAAACATCAGGGGAAATAAAATGCCCTCCGTCCTATTATAAAATCTGTCCTAATCACACAGGAGGACAAGTCACTTCACAGCACTGAGCTAAAGATCTGCCTCATCCTCCTCTCCTACTTGTCAAGGATTATGATCCTGAATACAGTTTAATATGATCTTCAGCTGAATCTCTGCAGGAATGGAAATCATGAGGAGACATGAATTACAGAGAGGATATGGTAATGAGCAGCAGCTCTTTTATGCAGTCTCCATTACCACAGCCCCACATTGCCACAGTCTGTCCTGTCTGTCCTCTCTGTACTTCATGTCTCCTCATGAATAGAGTTGAGCGAACACCTGGATGTTCGGGTTCGAGAAGTTCGGCCGAACTTCCCGAAAATGTTCGGGTTCGGGATCCGAACTCGACCCGAACTTCGCCCCGAACCCCATTGAAGTGAATGGGGACCAGAACTTTTCGGCACTAAAAAGGCTGTAAAATAGCCCAGGAAAGGGTTAGAGGGCTGCAAAAGGCAGCAGAATGTGGATAGGGAAATGAATAAAATATATATATATATAAATAAAAATTAACCAATATCAATTGGAGAGAGGTCCCATAGCAGAGAATCAGGCTTCATGTCACCCACCACTGGAACAGGCCACTGTCAGATATTTAGGCCCCGGCACCCAGATGGAGGAGAGGTTCATTCAACTTTGGGTTGCCCCGCAATATAATGGTAAAATTAAAAAAAGAGGATTGAATGAAGTGCCCTGGAGTACAAGAATATATTGTTAAGGGGATGTAGTTATAAATGTCTAATCTGCACAAGGGATGGACAGGTCCTGTGGGATCCATGCCTGGTTCATTTTTATGAACGTCAGCTTGTCCACATTGGCTGTGGACAGGTGGCTGCGTTTGTCTGTAATGACGCCCCCTGCCGTGCTGAATACACGTTCAGACAAAATGCTGGCTGCCGGGCAGACCAGCACCTCCAAGGCATAAAAGGCTAGCTCTGGCCACGTGGACAATTTGGAGACCCAGAAGGTGAATGGGGCCGAACCATCAGTCAGTACGTGGAGGGGTGTGCACACGTACTGTTCCACCATGTTAGTGAAATGCTGCCTCCTGCTAACACGTTCCGTATCAGGTGGTGGTGCAGTTAGCTGTGGCGTGGCGACAAAACTTTTCCACATCTCTGCCATGCTAACCCTGCCCTCAGAGGAGCTGGCCGTGACACAGCTGCGTTGGCGACCTCTTGCTCCTCCTCTGCTTTCGCCTTGGGCTTCCACTTGTTCCCCTGTGACATTTGGGAATGCTCTCAGTAGTGTGTCTACCATTGTGCGCTTGTACTTGCGCATCTTCCTATCACGCTCCAGTGCAGGAAGTAAGGTGGGCACATTGTCTTTTTACCGGGGATCCAGCAGGGTGGCAACCCAGTAGTCCGCACACGTTAAAATGTGGGCAACTCTGCTGTCGTTGCGCAGGCACTGCAGCATGTAGTCGCTCATGTGTGCCAGGCTGCCCAGAGGTAAGGACAAGCTGTCCTCTGTGGGACACGTATCGTCATCGTCCTGAGTTTCCCCCCAGCCACGCACCAGTGATGGGCCCGAGCTGCGTTGGGTGCCACCCCGCTGTGAACATGCTTCATCCTCGTCCTCCTAGTCCTCCAGTAGTGGGCCCTGGCTGGCCACATTTGTACCTGGCCTCTGCTGTTGCAAAAAAACTCCCTCTGAGTCACTTCTAAGGGACTGGCCTGAAAGTGCTAAAAATTACCCCTCTTCCTCCTCCTCCTCCTCCTCCTGGGCCACCTCCTCTTCCATCATCGCCCTAAGTGTTTTCTCAAGGAGACATAGAATTGGTATTGTAACGCTGATAACGGCGTCATCGCCACTGGCCATGTTGGTGGAGTACTCGAAACAGCGCAACAGGGCACACAGGTCTCGCATGGAGGCCCAGTCATTGGTGGTAAAATGGTGCTGTTCCGCAGTGCGACTGACCCGTGCGTGCTGCAGCTGAAACTCCACTATGGCCTGCTGCTGCTCGCACAGTCTGTCCAGCATGTGCAAGGTGGAGTTCCACCTGGTGGGCACGTCGAATATGAGGCGGTGAGCGGGAAGGCCGAAGTTACGCTGTAGCGCAGACAGGTGAGCAGCGGCAGGATGTGAACGCCGGAAGCGCGAACAGACGGCCCGCACTTTATGCAGCAGCTCTGACATGTCGGGGTAGTTGTGAATGAACTTCTGCACCACCAAATTCAGTACATGCGCCAGGCAAGGGATGTGCGTCAAACCGGCTAGTCCCAGAGCTGCGACGAGATTTCGCCCATTATCGCACACCACCAGACCGGGCTTGAGGCTCACCGGCAGCAACCACTCGTCGGTCTGTTGTTCTATACCCCGCCACAACTCCTGCGCGGTGTGGGGCCTGTCCCCCAAACATATGAGTTTCAGAATGGCCTGCTGACGTTTACCCCGGGCTGTGCTGAAGTTGGTGGTGAAGGTGTGTGGCTGACTGGATGAGCAGGTGGAAGAAGAGGAGGAGGAAGCCGAGTAGGAGGAGGAGGCTACAGGAGGCAAAGAATGTTGCCCTGCGATCCTTGGCGGCGGAAGGACGTGTGCCAAAGAGCTCTCCGCCTGGCGCCCAGCCGCCACCACATTTACCCAGTGTGCAGTTAGGGAGATATAGCGTCCCTGGCTGCGCTTACTGGTCCACATATCTGTGGTTAGGTGGACCTTGCCACAGATGGCATTGCGCAGTGCACACTTGATTTTATCGGATACTTGGTTGTGCAGGGAAGGCACAGCTCTCTTGGAGAAGTAGTGGCGGCTGGGAACAACATACTGTGGGACAGCAAGCGACAAGAGCTGTTTGAAGCTGTCTGTGTCCACCAGCCTGAATGACAGCATTTAATAGGCCAGTAGTTTAGAAATGCTGGCATTCAGGGCCAGTGATCGAGGGTGGCTAGGTGGGAATTTACGCTTTCTCTCAAATGTTTGTGAGATGGAGAGCTGAACGCTGCCGTGTGACATGGTGGAGATGCTTGGTGACGGAGGTGGTGGTGTTGGTGGTACATCCTCTGTTTGCTGGGCGGCAGGTGCCAACGTTCCTCCAGAGGCGGAGGAAGAGGCCGAGGCAGCATCAGAAGAGGTAGCAGGGGGAGCCTGAGTGAGTTCCTTGTTTTTAAGGTGTTTACTCCACTGCAGTTCATGCTTTGCATGCAGATACCTGGACATGCAGGTTGTGCTAAGGTTCAGAACGTTAATGCCTCGCTTCAGGCTCTGATGGCACAGAGTGCAAACCACTCGGGTCTTGTCGTCAGCACATTGTTTGAAGAACTGCCACGCCAGTGAACTCCTTGAAGCTGCCTTTGGGGTGCTCGGTCCCAGGTGGCGGTGGCCAGTAGCAGGCGAACTCTCTTGGCGGCGGGTGTTCTGCTTTTGCCCACTGCTCCCTCTTTTGCTATGCTGTTGGCTCGGTCTCACCACTGCCTCTTCCTCCGAACTCTGAAAGTCAGTGGCACGACCTTCATTCCATGTGGGGTCTAGGACCTCATCGTCTCCTGCATCGTCTTCCACCCAGTCTTCCTCCCTGACCTCCTGTTCAGTCTGCACACTGCAGAAAGACGCAGCAGTTGGCACCTGTGTTTCATCATCATCAGAGACGTGCTGAGGTGGTATTCCCATGTCCTCATCATCAGGAAACATAAGTGGTTGTGCGTCAGTGCATTCTATGTCTTCCACCGCTGGGGAAGGGCTAGGTGGATGCCCTTGGGAAACCCTGCCAGCAGAGTCTTCAAACAGCATAAGAGACTGCTGCATAAGTTGAGGCTCAGACAGTTTCCCTGATATGCATGGGGGTGATGTGACAGACTGATGGGCTTCAGGCGCCATCTGTGCGCTTTCTGCAGAAGACTGGGTGGGAGATAATGTGAACGTGCTGGATCCACTGTCGGCCACCCAATTGACTAATGCCTGTACCTGCTCAGGCCTTACCATCCTTAGAACGCATTGGGCCCCACCAAATATCGCTGTAAATTCTGGCGTCTACTGGGACCTGAGGTAGTTGGTACACTAGGATGTGTGGCTGTGGCAAAACGGCCACGTCCTCTCCCAGCACCAGAGGGTCCACTAACACCACCACGACCATGTCCGCGTCCCTTACTAGATGTTTTTTCCTCATTCTTACCGTTCACTACAATAAGAAAAAAATTATTTGGCCCAATGTATTGAATTCAAATTCAGGCCTTTTTTTACAGGCACCTAACACTATCTGGCTATCTATTTAGGTACCGTATTACACTAATACAGGCACAGCAGTAACCACAGATTTAGCTGAATATAAATTGTAGGCCTAGTATTTAGGCCCTGGATGACAGGTATCCCTTTACGGACAGAATTACACTTGGAGATGCACGGTAGCATGTGAAGTTATTGAGGATGACCCTATCAGCACCTTCAATGTAATATACCCTTTTATGGATAGATTTAAACTTGGCCTGCTACAGCAGAAACCACTGATTTAGGGAATTGCTAATTTGGGAATTGAATTTCAACTCAGAACAAAAACTGTGCTTTGACGGACACTAAATAACTTGACCAGCCACAACAGTAACCACAGAACATCCGTGTCACGAACACCCCAAAATTCGGTACGAACCCGAACTATACAGTTCGGGTTCGCTCATCCCTACTTATGAACTCCATTCCCACAGAGATTCAGCTGAAGATCTTATTATCTGTATTCAGAATCATAATCCCTGATACGTAGAGCAGAGAGGAGGATGAGGATGCTCTTTAGCTCTGGGTTCTAAAGTAACTTGTCCACCTGTGTGATTAGGACAGGTTTTGTGTGTACTAAGACGGCGGACATTTTATTTCTCCTAATGATTGCTCCTTAGACAAAATGAGCATTATAACTAATGAAAGGTATTTGGGAATATATTTATAACAAAGTAATATTTAAGTATATTCATTTTCCTAATTCCCAGAGAACCCCTTTAAAGGATGGACTGATTTTTTGGGACCTCAATCAGTTGACCAAAAACCACCTGCAGAGTGTTGCTCTTTCTGGAGGACACAGAGCCCCCCTCGCATTGATGTCAACGGGTGACAGGTAATGCATAATTTCTCCTGTGGATGCACTGCTGTTGTGTCCCCAACAGATTGCAGGTGATTGCTGATGATCAAAGATCAATTAATTTATGATAAATTGTAAAAGACATTTAATCCCATCAATACCTTCAAATTGGTTTCAGTGCAAAAGTGGCTGGTAATTTCTATAAATATCAGTGCCAGAACTGTTTTCTTACAGTGGTTCGTTATCCAACCGCTGCATCACCATTGATGCAACCTTGTTGTCTAGTTGACATCTCATGGTCTATTATGGGAAAACTCCTAATTTAAATGGTTTGTTCAGGATTAGATAAAAAGGTCTGCTTTCTCCAACAAAATGAACTACTCTTGTCAATGGTCTGTGTCAGGCATTTCAGCTAAGTGAAAAATGGGAGTTTCTATACAGGGGACAGCTCATTGGCAATGTGGTGCTGACTAGATACAAATCCTACAGTATACTGTGCATTATTAAACTGATCTCTTAGACCTGTTGAAGCTGGTGTACTTACTTTGAAAATCCATGTACAAAAAGCTGTTTTGGAAAGTATGCTAGAGAGTGAGATCTGATGAGTTTGGTGCATTCACAAGCTAGACACAATCTCTGTCTTCCTTTGCTTTGGGGTGCAGCACAAATAAGCAATTAATGGCCAGGGTCCCTTGCAAGGTCCTTACAATAAGATTATTGATTTTATTTTCTAAAAAGACATGTATAGATTGGGTCTGCCAGAAAGAAAACTACTCTTTCAAAGCTTTAGCAAATACAGGGAATCTCAAATGGGCAGCCCCCTCTATGACGCCCCTTATTAGAAGTCAAATGTGTTGTTTGCCACTAACAAAAAAAAATCAATTAAAGCACAATATATTGTTATATTGTTCTCATGTTCACATGACACACAAAAAAGTGCAAAATATATATTTATATTCTGTCTAAAAAAAAACAAAAAAACTAGCTGCTCAAAATACGGTAAAATAGTAGACCTTGCTAATACTGTAGGAAAGTGCATCCAGCAAGTCTGTAATCATCATCCTGCCAGAACATTACATGCATTAGTATAACAAAGTACAATAGCAAAACCAAACAATAACAAAAAGAGCATTGTTTTTTTAGCCATCTGTTCCGCTGTAACTTAATGCCCTATCCTATACTGGTGAGCTTGATTATTTACAAAAGGATCAATGCAAAGAAGACCTAGACTCTAGTTTTAGCTTTAAGAACTTTTTCTTTTATTTGCTTTTGCTGTTCTACTTGTGACAGAGCAGAACAAAACATATGGTTTCAATTGTGCCTGCCAGCATAAAGGTAACTCACAAGGCACAAATGTTTTTGGTTTGCATTTTTAAAACTTTTTTTCTCAATTATACAATAAAATTAAGTTAATTGAAAAAAAAGTATGTGGGAAACATATATCTCTCCTATTGCATATCAAAACAGTCTTATAGAAGTATTGTCATTTTCTAATCCATTTTGGAAAAATATGTGACCTAAATTTTGATTGCTATTCATTTATTGGGGCTTACAGAATGCCGCCATATTCTGCAGTGCTGTACAGAAATTGGCACCACTTGCATCAACCCCCAGCTGCAATGGGGCTCACAGTATGACTTTCTTACCTCAATCACACTAGGGACAGTTTTATAGAACCTATCATGTATATGAGCAAACACCATTCAGATGTTACCCTGTCAGGTAAGAACTGAGGATCCCAGTTCTATAAGGCAAAGGTAAGGCTAGTTTCACACCTGTGGTTAAGCTATCTTGCAGGCTGTTCTATCAGAGGAAATTCAGCCAATTTCCAGTGTATGTGATAGCTTTACTGCAGGTGTAAAACTAGCCTAATAGAGACGTTTAAAGTCTGTCAGCTCCAAAACACCACCCAAACTAGAGTCAGCGAGTAAGCCAAGTCCAGTTATGTCATTTTTATCAAAGAGGAGTCCTCTCAGTGCATGTTACTGCTCGTCTGTCGAAGCACAGTATCAGAATGCAAATGGGTATGCAGATAAAAATTACATAGCCAGACTTGGCGTCACTTACACTATACACCACTTATGTTAGTTTAGGTTTTTTACAGAGCTGACAGATTCCCTTTAATCCTTTCAAGACCGGGCGATTTTACGTTTTTTCTTTTTCGTTTTTTACTCCAAGCCTTCCCAAAACCATAACTTTTTAATTTTTCCATTCATATAGCCGCATGAGGGCTTGTTTTTTGCAGGACAAGTAGTATTTTCTACAATGTAGTGAGAAGCAGGAAAAAATTTCAAATAGGGTGGAATTATACAAAAAAAAAAAAAAAAGTTTTATGTGGTAAAATTGGTCTGTTCACTTAATTCTCCAAGTCAGTATTATTATAACAATACCACATATGTATATGTTTCCCTTGCGTTTTAATTTCTTTGCGCCGCCATATACTGCCGCCTATAACTTTTTTACTTTTGTGTATAGAGCTGCATGAGGGCTCAATATTTTTTGCGGGACAAACTGTACAATTTATTGATACCATTTTGAGGTGTGTATGGCTTTTTGATCACTTTTTATTCCGTTTTTTGTGGAAGTTGAAGCGACAAAAAAATTGCAAATCAGCCTTTGACTTTAATTCGCTATTTGTCTTATGGGATATTTTAATAGTACAGGCGTTTTTGCAATTGGCAATGCCCATGATGTTTTTTTTTTATTGTTTATGTATTTGATATTTTTTTTTACTTTATTTTTTTTTTTTTTTTTACACTTTTTAATAGTTCCCACAGGGAACTATAAGAAGAAAGCATCAGATTGCTTCTCTCATAGACTACAATGCATGGTAGAGATTTATCAAGACTGGCACTTTCTGCACCTGTCTTGATACCCCCTGCGCTGCCGGTAGGCGTATCCTCCTGCAGTCCATGCACCTAACCAGAAATCCACGACAGCTCAGAGCTTCTGTAGATTTCTGTCTTTATTTAAGCCAGAAAACTGGCATAAATGAAAATAAATTTGTTTCTGCTAATTGCCACGCCCCTTCAACAACATTGCCACACCCCTTTTAGAAAAGTGCTGAGGACAGCGAAAAATGGGAGATGCGACAATTTCTTTAAATGTCGCAACTGTGACTTTTTAATGCTACTTTTCAGGCGTAAAGGGAATGATAAATCTCCCCCTATGCCCCTATGGAGCTCTGCCACAGGCAGGAGCTCCATAGGAACTAAAGTGTGACCAGGGGCGTACATAGAAATCACTGGGCCCCATAGCAAGAATCTGACTTGGGCCCCCTAACCCTGCCCTGGCTCCTCCCCCTGCCACACCCCCATTTGCCAATAAAGAAATGTATACTTGACCTACTGAAACAGTTAGGGATAAATCTTTTTTATTTTATTTTTCATTACCTCTCATACACCGCTGATATGACAGTGCTGTATGGGAGTAAGGAGCTCACTGGGGCTGCAGTGAGCCATGCACAGCGCCCATCACTGCTCCTGCCCGTCTGCTTTGGTAAAGCCGGACATAGATGGGCTATGTGGACTTTAGCAGAGTGGGCACAGGACAGTGGATACAGGGCGCCATATGTATGCGAGCACAGCTGAACGAGTGCCTGTGTCCACTGTGCTAAGGCCTGACATAGCCCATCCCCACATCTTAACCCCTTTGCTACCAGCGCCATTTTTTCATCACTTCTCTAACACCCAAAAATGTGATAAAAAAGGCACACACATTCCAAAATGGTATCAATAAAAACTACAGTTCATACAGCAAAAAATGAGCCCCCACACAGATCAGTAGATATAACTATAAAAAAAAGTTATGGGGGTCAGAATATGGTGATGTGAAAAAGTAAATAACTTTTTTTTCAAAGTTTTAATTTATTTTACACTATTTACACATAAAAAAAAACTGTACATATGTGGTATCATTGTAATCGTACTGACTCAGAGAATGAAGGGCACAGGTCAGTTTTGTCGCAAAGAGAACACCGTAGGAACAAAACCCATAAAACTGTGGAGAATTATTATTTTTTCACCCCATTTGGAATTTTTTTTGCCCGCTTCCCACTACATTGTATGCCATATGAAAGAACAACTTCTCCCGCAAAAATTAAGCCCTCATATATCTATGTGAATGGAAAAATAAAATAGTTATGGCTGAAGGAAGATACGGAAGAAAAACGAAAATACATAAACGAAAAAAAAAATAAAAAACTCCAGTATCCGAAAAATGCCCCCCAAAATGCCCAGGCACCGCATACAGATAATACTTATGCCCAGTGGGGGGGGCAGCCAATAGCAGGCCGTGTCGGAAATGAGCCTCCCTAGCGTCACCCGCGATGCTAGGGAGGCTCGTTTCCATCGTGGCCGGCTATTGGCTGCCCCCCCCCCCCATGTCGCTGGATGTTTTCATCTGCGTGACGGGATGGGGCCAGTGGCGGCTGTGTGGGCATCAGGAGCAATGTGGGTGCCGGAGAATGAGGTAAGTACGGTGCCCTGGCATTTTGGGGGGCATTATAGGGGTTAGATAGCACAGTGTGAACATAGCCACTAATCATATCCCCACCCCCGCAAGGTGACTGATGTGCTGGGGAGGGGGGGCCCTGTAGGTTCATAGAGGACTCAGGAGGACAGCGTGCTCCCCCCGGGGGAAGGGGGAGGGTTAGGAGGAAACCACACTGTCCTCCTGAGTCCTCTATGATCTTACAGGGCCCCCCACCCAAAAAAAAAACACTGCTTGCTGCTGCCCTCCCCCCCATCAAGAATACCCATCCAACCATACATGAACTTTAACTTTTTGACTGACTGCTGTCTTCTTACTGTGGCAGGCACACTATGGAGCGGTCCTTCTGTCTGTGTAGGGGAGGCTGCACTCACTGACTGATGGGCAGATGGCGGGCAGCGCGTAAGCTTAGAGCGGAGGTAGGAGGACAACTACGAGCGCACTCTGTGATTGTTGAGCCTGCTCCTGCTGCGATACACTGGCCAATTAGCAGCAGGATCGGCCAGTGTGAAATGCAGCAGACGCCGGGAGCCCGCAGCTGGAGCCTGTAGCCAGGTCAGATAGGAAGCTCAGCTGGCGCGTAAACCAAGGGGAGGGGGGGACGGAATAACATAAGTGGGCGGGCAACGGCAGCCTGAGCGCCTCAATTAACTATGAATAAAAACTTGTGCAGAGTAGACTTAGGGGGCGGGGCCTTCCATGCGCTCCGGGCCCCCCTGTGCTGCGGGCCCCATAGCAACGGCGTGGTCTGCCTATATTGGCGGTACGCCACTGAGTGTGACGCTCTTGATGCTCAGAGGCTGCCGCACACTGCATCCGGCTCCTCCAATCCTCACAGGAGTGAGTCGCTGCACAACCGGAAGTGCGTGCTCCTGGTCTTTAACCTCACTGATGCCATGGTCACATTTTACCACAGCATCTGAGGGGTTTAATGTGTGTGATCAACATTATTGTCGATCGCATGCATTAGTCCACGGTGCCTGCTGGTTATTGCATCCACTGCACTCTCAAGCGGGCCCTGTTTTTAAATACCTGACCGCCGACCCAAATTTACGTGAGGCAGTCAGGAAGGGGTTAAGATCCATTGGTTATATACTATAGAGAAAAAAAAACAATGTAGTATTATATTTTAATGGCAATTCAGTATACAATTTGATTATAGATTTGTTATTTATGCAATTCTCTAATATATTCTTCAAATCAAGACGAAACTTCATTTTAAAGAAAATGCATCCAGGAATGTGTTCATGCTATAAACCAGCCTCTGTTAGAGAGTTTGGATTTAGAAATCCCTTTAACTGTAAACTCCATGGACAATGACTTGATATGGGATGGAAGGATGAGAACAGCCTGACTGGATTTCAAATCATGGGGGCTCACTTAGAAACATAGAAACATAGAATGTGTCGGCAGATAAGAACCATTTGGCCCATCTAGTCTGCCCAATGTACTAAATACTATGGATAGCCCCTGGCCCTATCTTATATGAAGGATGGCCTTATGCCTATCCCATGCATGCCTAAACTCCTTCACTGTATTTGCAGCTACCACTTCTGCAGGAAGGCTATTCCATGCATCCACTACTCTCTCAGTAAAGTAATACTTCCTGATATTACTTTTAAACCGTTGCCCCTCTAATTTAAAACTACCGTATTTTTTGGCGTATAAGACGCACTTTTTCCGCCCCAAAAGTGGGGGGAAAATAGCAGTGCGTCTTATACGGCGAATGCTGCTGATTTTGCTGAGTTTTCAATGATACACCCGCCGCGATGCCGTGCGGCGGGTGTATCAGCTGTGAGGGAGGCGGGACTGGGGGCCGGCATCTGCTTTTATAATGACAGCGGGGCCCGTGCAGTGACTGTATTCTACTACACGGGCCCCGCTGACTGTATAATCCTATGTCTAATAGTTAATTGTAATTGTATGTAATCACATAAGGAGTGCTGTATATTACCGGTACTTACAACTACAAGCGCTCGCCGCTAGGTAGGTAGCAGAGAGGAAGGAGGAGGCAGGCTGGGAGGATGGACGCTGGCAGTGTAAGTCATACGTCATGCGCCGCCCACTTTATGAATGAAGCAGGCGGCGTGGGCGCATGACGTATGACTCACACTGCCAGCGTCCGTCCTCCCGGTCTGCCTCCTCCCTCCTCTCTGCTACCTACCGAGCAGGCGAGCGCTTGTAGTTGTAAGTACCGGTAATACACAGCACTCCTTATGTGATTACATACAATTACAATTAACTATTAGACATAGGATTATACAGTGAGCGGGGCCCGTGTAGTAGAATACAGTCACTGCACGGGCCCCGCTGTCATTATAAAAGCAGATGCCGGCCCCCAGCGTGTATTGAGGGTCATTCACTACAGGGACACTTATGGAGGGGATCTGTGGATGACACAGAGCATAAGATGCTATATATGTGTCATCCACAGATCCCCCCCATAACTGTCATACACAGATCCTCATAACAGTGCCATCCAGAGAGCCCAATAAGAGCTACCCACAGATCCCCCATAAGTGTCACCCACAGATCCCCCATAAGTGTCACCCACAGATCCCCCATAAGTGTCACCCACAGATCCCCCATAAGTGTCACCCACAGATCCCCCATAAGTGTCACCCACAGATCCCCCATATGTGTCACCCACAGATCCCCCATAACAGTGCGTCACCCACAAATCCCCCATAAGTGTCACCCACAGATCCCCCATAAGTGTCACCCACAGATCCCCCATAACAGTGCGTCACCCACAGATCCCCCATAACTGTGCGCCATCCACAGATCCCCCATAACACTTCCATCCACAGACCACAATTAGTTCAAAACCCACCAAAAGCACACCTTTTGGTTCAAAATATTTTTTTTCTTATTTTCCTCCTCAAAAACCTAGGTGCGTCTTATGGGCCGGTGCGTCTTATAGGGCGAAAAATACGGTATGTCCTCTTGTAGCAGTTTTTCTTCTTTTAAATATTCTCTCCTCTTTTACCTTGTTGATTCCCTTTATGTATTTAAAAGTTTCTATCATATCCCCTCTGTCTCGTCTTTCTTCCAAGCTATACATGTTAAGGTCCTTTAATCTTTCCTGGTAAGTTTTATCCTGCAATCCATGTACCAGTTTAGTAGCTCTTCTCTGAACTCTCTCCAAAGTATCAATATCCTTCTGGAGATATGGTCTCCAGTACTGAGCACAATACTCCAAATGAGGTCTCACTAGTGCTCTGTAGAGCGGCATGAGCACCTCCCTCTGTCTACAGGTAATGCCTCTCCCTATACACCCAAGCATTCTGATAGCATTTCCTGCTGCTCTATGACATTGTCTGCCTACTTTTAAGTCTTCTGAAATAATGACCCCTAAATCCCTTTCCTCATATACTGAGGTTAGGACTGTATCACTGATTTTATATTCTGCTCTTGGGTTTTTACGCCCCAGGTGCATTATCTTGCACTTATCAACATTAAATTTTAGTTGCCAGATTTTTGACCATTCCTCTAGTTTTCCTAAATCCTTTTCCATTTGGTGTATCCCTCCAGGAGCATCAACCGTGTTACAAATCTTTGTGTCATCAGCAAAAAGACACACCTTACCATTGAGGCCTTCTGCAATTTCTCTGATAAAGAAATTAAACAATATGGGTCCCAGAACAGATCCCTGAGGTACCCCACTGGTAACAAGACCCTGGTCTGAATATACTCCATTTACTACAACCCTCTGTTGTCTGTCCCTCAGCAACTGCCTAATCCATTTAACAATATGGGAGTCCAAGCTCAAAGTCTGCAAGTTATTGATAAGCCTTCTATGTGGGACATTATCAAATGCCTTACTAAAGTCTAGATAAGCGATGTCTACTGCACCTCCGACATCTATTATTTTAGTCACCCAATCAAAAAAATCAATAAGATTAGTTTGACATGATCTCCCTGAAGTAAAACCATGTTGTTTTTCATCTTGCAATCCATGGGATTTCAGATGTTCCACAATCCTCTCCTTAAGTATGGTTTCCATTAATTTCCCCACTATTGATGTCAGGCTTACTGGCCTATAGTTTCCCTATTCCTCCCTACTACCTTTCTTGTGAATGGGCACAACATTTGCTCATTTCCAATATTCTGGGATGACTCCTGTTACAAGTGATTGGTTAAATAAATCTGTTAATGGTTTTGCTAGTACACCGCTAAGCTCTTTTAATAGCTTTGGGTGTATCCCATCAGGCCCCTGTGACTAATTTGTATTAATTTTAGACAGCTGACTTAGAACCTCTTCCTCTGTAAAGACACATGCATCAAAAGATTCATTAGTCTTCCTCCCTAACTGAGGTCCATTTCCTTTAAAGAAGTATTCATTTAGGCAGTCAGCTAGTTCTTTATCTTCTTCCATATACCTGCCTTCTTTTGTTTTTAATTTGGTAATTGCTTGTTTTAATTTCCTTTTTTCATTTCTGTATCTGAATAATGTCTTATCACTAGGGATGAGCGAACCCGAACTGTATAGTTCGGGTTCGTACCGAATTTTGGGGTGTCCGTGACACGGACCCGAACCCGAACATTTTCGTAAAAGTCCGGGTTCGGGTTCGGTGTTCGGCGCTTTCTTGGCGCTTTTTGAAAGGCTGCAAAGCAGCCAATCAACAAGCGTCATACTACTTGCCCCAAGAGGCCATCACAGCCATGCCTACTATTGGCATGGCTGTGATTGGCCAGTGCAGCATGTGACCCAGCCTCTATTTAAGCTGGAGTCACGTAGCGCCGCACGTCACTCTGCTATGATCAGTATAGGGAGAGGTTGCAGCTGCGACGTTAGGGCGAGATTAGGCAGATTAACTCCTCCAAAAGACTTCATTCTGTGATCGATCTGCAGCTGTGGATCATTGAAGTGCTATTATTGACTTGCTCACTTTTTTGAGGCTGCCCAGAGCGTTTTTAGATCACTTTTTTTCTGGGGTGATCAGCGGCCATTTTGTGACTTGTGGTGCGCCAGCACAAGCTATCACCAAGTGTATTTAACCATCGATAGTGTGGTTATTTTGTGCTATATCCTACATCAGCTGCAGGCTGAGCCTGTGTCACCGAAGTGCATTTAACCATCAACAGTCTGGTTATTTTTTGGCCATATACTACATCAGCTGCAGGCTGAGCCTGTGTCACCGAAGTGCATTTAACCATCGACAGTCTGATTATTTTTTGGCCATATACTACATCTGGTGCAGGCTGAGCCTGTGTCACCCAAGTGCATTTAACCATCAACAGTGTGGTTATTTTTTGGCCATATATTACATCAGGGGCAAGTTGAGCCTGTCACCCAGCGCCTAAAAAATAGACCTGACATTTATATTCAACCAAATCTGTACTGTTTTAGCTGGTCAAGTTATTTGTAGTGACCGTAAAAGCACACTTTTTTTTCTGGGTTGAAAAACCATTCCCAAATTTGCCATTCTCAAAATAACTAGTTTCTGGTATTTGAGGCCTACTTGAAATCTATCCCAAAAAGAATATCTTACATTGAAGGTATTGATAGTGTCATTCAGAAAAACCTAAGACACACGCTACCGTGCAGATAGAAGTCTGATTCTGAGATTAAACCTTAACCTGTCACACAGTGCAAAAAAAAAACAGGTCTCACATTTCTATTCAAGCAAATCTGTACTGTTTTAGCTGCTCAAGTTATTTGTAGTGACCGTAAAAGCACACTTTTTTTTCTGGGTTGAAAAACTATTCCCAAATTTGCCATTCTCAAAATAACTAGTTTCTGGTATTTGAGGCCTACTTGAAATCTATCCCAAAAAGGATATCTTACATTGAAGGTATTGATAGTGTCATTCAGAAAAACCTAAGACACACGCTACCGTGCAGATAGAAGTCTGATTCTGAGATTAAACCTTAACCTGTCACACAGTGCAAAAAAAAACAGGTCTCACATTTCTATTCAAGCAAATCTGTACTGTTTTAGCTGCTCAAGTTATTTGTAGTGACCGTAAAAGCACACTTTTTTTTCTGGGTTGAAAAACTATTCCCAAATTTGCCATTCTCAAAATAACTAGTTTCTGGTATTTGAGGCCTACTTGAAATCTATCCCAAAAAGGATATCTTACATTGAAGGTATTGATAGTGTCATTCAGAAAACCTAAGACACACGCTACCGTGCAGATAGAAGTCTGATTCTGAGATTAAACCTTAACCTGTCACACAGTGCAAAAAAAAACAGGTCTCACATTTCTATTCAAGCAAATCTGTACTGTTTTAGCTGGTCAAGTTATTTGTAGTGACCGTAAAAGCACACTTTATTTTCTGGTTTGAAAAACTTTTCCCAAATTTGCCATTCTCAAAATAACTAGTTTCTGGTATTTGAGGCCTTCTTGAAATCTATCCCAAAAAGGATATCTTACATTGAAGGTATTGATAGTGTCATTCAGAAAAACCTAAGACACACGCTACCGTGCAGATAGAAGTCTGATTCTGAGATTAAACCTTAACCTGTCACACAGTGCAAAAAAAAACAGGTCTCACATTTCTATTCAAGCAAATCTGTACTGTTTTAGCTGCTCAAGTTATTTGTAGTGACCGTAAAAGCACACTTTTTTTTCTGGGTTGAAAAACTATTCCCAAATTTGCCATTCTCAAAATTGTGGTGAACGGGAACAATGAGGAATACATCTAATAAGGGACGCGGACGCGGACGTGGACATGGACATGGTCGTGGTGGTGTTAGTGGACCCTCTGGTGCTGGGAGAGGATGTGGCCGTTCTGCCACAGCCACACGTCCTAGTGTACCAACTACCTCAGGTCCCAGTAGCCGCCAGAATTTACAGGGATATTTGGTGGGGCCCAATGCCGTTCTAAGGATGGTAAGGCCTGAGCAGGTACAGGCATTAGTCAATTGGGTGGCCGACAGTGCATCCAGCACGTTCACATTATCTCCCACCCAGTCTTCTGCAGAAAGTGCACAGATGGCGCATGAAAACCAAGCCCATCAGTCTGTCACATCACCCCCATGCATATCAGGGAAACTGTCTGAGCCTCAAGTTATGCAGCAGTCTCTTATGCTGTTTGAAGACTCTGCTGCCAGGGTTTCCCAAGGGCATCCACCTAGCTCTTCACCAGGGGTGGAAGAGATAGAATGCACTAACGCACAACCACTTATGTTTCCTGATGATGAGGACATGGGAATACCACCTCAGCACGTCTCTGATGATGACGAAACACAGGTGCCAACTGCTGCGTCTTTCTGCAGTGTGCAGACTAAACAGGAGGTCAGGGATCAAGACTGGGTGGAAGACGATGCAGGGGACGATGAGGTCCTAGACCCCACATGGAATGAAGGTCGTGCCACTGACTTTCACAGTTCGGAGGAAGAGGCAGTGGTGAGACCGAGCCAACAGCGTAGCATAAGAGGGAGCAGTGGGCAAAATCAGAACACCCGCCGCCAAGAGACTCCGCCTGCTACTGACTGCCGCCATCTGGGACCGAGCACCCCAAAGGCAGCTTCAAGGAGTTCCCTGGCATGGCACTTCTTCAAACAATGTGCTGACGACAAGACCCGAGTGGTTTGCACGCTGTGCCATCAGAGCCTAAAGCGAGGCATTAACGTTCTGAACCTTAGCACAACCTGCATGACCAGGCACCTGCATGCAAAGCATGAACTGCAGTGGAGTAAACACCTTAAAAACAAGGAAGTCACTCAGGCTCCCCCTGCTGCCTCTTCTGCTGTTGCTGCATCGGCCTCTTCTGCTGCTGCCGCCGCCTCGGCCTCTTCTGCTGCTGCTGCCGCCGCCTCGGCCTCTTCCTCTGCCTCTGGAGGAACGTTGGCACCTGCCGCCCAGGAAACATGGGATGTACCACCAACACCACCACCTGCGTCACCAAGCATCTCAACCATGTCACACGGCAGCGTTCAGCTCTCCATCTCACAAACATTTGAGAGAAAGCGTAAATTCCCACCTAGCCACCCTCGATCCCTGGCCCTCAATGCCAGCATTTCTAAACTACTGGCCTATGAAATGCTGTCATTTAGGCTGGTGGACAGACACAGCTTCAAACAGCTCATGTCACTTGCTGTCCCACAGTATGTTGTTCCCAGCCGCCACTACTTCTCCAAGAGAGCCGTGCCTTCCCTGCACAAACAAGTGTCCGATAAAATCAAGTGTGCACTGCGCAACGCCATCTGTGGCAAGGTCCACCTAACCACAGATACGTGGACCAGTAAGCACGGCCAGGGACGCTATATCTCCCTAACTGCACACTGGGTAAATGTAGTGGCGGCTGGGCCCCAGGCGGAGAGCTGTTTGGCGCACGTCATTCCGCCGCCAAGGATCGCAGGGCAACATTCTTTGCCTCCTGTCTCCTCCTCCTCCTACTCAGCTTCCTCCTCCTCTTCTTCCACCTGCTCATCTAGTCAGCCACACACCTTCACCACCAACTTCAGCACAGCACGGGGTAAACGTCAGCAGGCCATTCTGAAACTCATATGTTTGGGGGACAGGCCCCACACCGCACAGGAGTTGTGGCGGGGTATAGAACAACAGACCGACGAGTGGTTGCTGCCGGTGAGCCTCAAGCCCGGCCTGGTGGTGTGCGATAATGGGCGAAATCTCGTTGCAGCTCTGGGACTAGCCGGTTTGACGCACATCCCTTGCCTGGCGCATGTGCTGAATTTGGTGGTGCAGAAGTTCATTCGCAACTACCCCGACATGTCAGAGCTGCTGCATAAAGTGCGGGCCGTCTGTTCGCGCTTCCGGCGTTCACACCCTGCCGCTGCTCGCCTGTCTGCGCTACAGCGTAACTTCGGCCTTCCCGCTCACCGCCTCATATGCGACGTACCCACCAGGTGGAACTCCACCTTGCATATGCTGGACAGACTGTGCGAGCAGCAGCAGGCCATAGTGGAGTTTCAGCTGCAGCACGCACGGGTCAGTCGCACTGCGGATCAGACACACTTCACCACCAATGACTGGGCCTCCATGCGAGACCTGTGTGCCCTGTTGCGCTGTTTCGAGTACTCCACCAACATGGCCAGTGGCGATGACGCCGTTATCAGCGTTACAATACCACTTCTATGTCTCCTTGAGAAAACACTTAGGGCGATGATGGAAGAGGGGGTGGCCCAGGAGGAAGAGGAGGAAGAGGGGTCATTTTTAGCACTTTCAGGCCAGTCTCTTCAAAGTGACTCAGAGGGAGGTTTTTTGCAACACCAGAGGCCAGGTACAAATGTGGCCAGACAGGGCCCACTACTGGAGGACGAGGAGGACAAGAATGAGGAGGAGGATGAGGATGAAGCATGTTCACAGCGGGGTGGCACCCAAAGCAGCTCGGGCCCATCACTGGTGCGTGGCTGGGGGGAAACACAGGACGATGACGATACGCCTCCCACAGAGGACAGCTTGTCCTTACCTCTGGGCAGCCTGGCACACATGAGCGACTACATGCTGCAGTGCCTGCGCAACGACATCAGAGTTGCCCACATTTTAACGTGTGCGGAATACTGGGTTGCCACCCTGCTGGATCCCCGGTACAAAGACAATGTGCCCACCTTACTTCCTACACTGGAGCGTGATAGGAAGATGCGCGAGTACAAGCGCGCGTTGGTAGACGCGCTACTGAGAGCATTCCCAAATGTCACAGGGGAACCAGTGGAAGCCCAAGGCGAAGGCAGAGGAGGAGCAAGAGGTCGCCAACGCAGCTGTGTCACGGCCAGCTCCTCTGAGGGCAGGGTTAGCATGGCAGAGATGTGGAAAAGTTTTGTCACCACGCCACAGCTAACTGCACCACCACCTGATACGGAATGTGTTAGCAGGAGGCAACATTTCACTAACATGGTGGAACAGTACCTGTGCACACCCCTCCACGTACTGACTGATGGTTCGGCCCCATTCAACTTCTGAGTCTCCAAATTGTCCACGTGGCCAGAGCTAGCCTTTTATGCCTTGGAGGTGCTGGCCTGCCCGGCGGCCAGCGTTTTGTCTGAACGTGTATTCAGCACGGCAGGGGGCGTCATTACAGACAAACGCAGCCGCCTGTCTACAGCCAATGTGGACAAGCTGACGTTCATAAAAATGAACCAGGCATGGATCCCACAGGACCTGTCCATCCCTTGTGCAGATTAGATATTAACTACCTCCCCTTAACAATATATTATTCTACTCCAGGGCACTTCCTCATTCAATACTATTTTTAATTTCATTTTACCATTATTGTCACTACCAGAGCTTTGGGACGTTCTCACAGCTCTGTTTCTCCACCCCTGTGATGATGTCACTACTAGAGCTGGGAGGAGTTCTCACTGCTCTGTTTACTTTTGGTTTCCTTCCTCCCAGCTGTTCCTCATGCGTTTGATTTCCCTCTCTTTATATCACCCCTCCTCCTATTGTAGGGCGTGGATTATAGTTCTCATTTCAGTTGTAGCTCTTGCTTTAGTATCTTCACTTGTAGCTATCAGTTCACTGGACCTGTGTTCTGCTGCAGCAAGCACTCCGGATATTGCCAGCTGTCCTTGGATCCGTCTTCTCTGCGGCTGCAACACCTTCAGCTAAGTGTACAGACATTGTTGTGTACCAGATTATTTTCTGACTGGATCTGAGGTGGCCACCGTTCCCTCCATATACTGAGTAGGGCACCGGTGGCTGTGCCCCTTCCACTATTGTAGGGGTTACAGTGGTCATCAGTCTTAGGTACGTGGGCGTGCCTCGTTCCGCCATTTGGTTCCGGGCATGTGCTTAGCAGCATAGGGAGAGCTTTGAGGGTCTGACAGGGGTCACCCTTTATCCTCCCTAGTTTGGGTCCGGTCAGTAGCTCTTTTTCTGTGTATACTATTGTTGCTCACATACAGCCGTGACATTATAATCCACCAAAACCGTCCTTTTTTGACATGGATCCGCTTTCTGGCCTGGTTGACCGCATGCAGGGTCTTTCTTTGGAAGTAGCGGATCTCCGTCAATCTATGACTCAGCTTCAAGCATTGGGCTCTGCTCCGGCTCATGGAGTCTGTTGCGAGCCAAAGGTCTCATTTCCGGAAACGTTCTCCGGGGGCAGTGAGAATTTTGTTCGCTTCAGAGAGGCATGCAAACTCCATTTTTGCTTGTGTCCCCACTCCTCTGGTAATGAGCAGCAGAGGGTGAGGATTGTCATCTCCCTGCTCAGGGGTAATGCTCAGACTTGGGCTTTTTCGCTGCCATCAAGGGATCCCTTCCTTCGATCCGTGGAAAGATTTTTTGTGGCCCTGGGGCAGATTTATGATGACCCGGATCGTGTTGCTCTGGCCGAATCTAACTTACGTGTTTTATGCCAGAACAAACTGTCTGCGGAGCTTTATTGTTCTGAATTTCGGAGATGGGCAGCTGATTCGGGTTGGAATGATGCTGCACTCCGGAGTCAGTTCTGTCATGGTCTCTCAGAGAGATTGAAAGATGCGTTTGCTTTCCATGAGAGACCAACGTCCTTAGAGTCTGCCATGTCATTGGCGGTACGCCTTGACAGGCGTCTAAGAGAAAGAAACGAGACCTCTCTGTCCAGCCATTGTCAGTCTAGGGGCAGTGGTGCGGACTCATTCAGTGTGCAGGGGCCTCATCCTGTCTCGCTCCCTTCTGAGGATGAGCCCATGCAGCTAGGTCGACTTGCCTCAGATAAAAGAGGATTTAGTCCTCAGAGTATGGTGTGTTTGTTGTTGTGGGGCATAGGTCATTTGGCAAATGTTTGTCCGTCTAGGAGATTCTTGAACTGTACTAAGAGCGATAATAAGAGAAAAACCTCAAAAGGTAAATCATCAAATTCTGCTTCATCTGCTACTTTGGGCAAAGTTGATGTAGGAATTGATGCTTTTCCTCTGACCTGCAGTTCCCGTTTTCTCCTGTCTGCCACGGTGGCGCTAGAGAGCAAAGTCATTTCTTGTGAGATTTTTGTCGATAGTGGAGCGGCCGTCAATCTTATTGACACTCAATTTGTAGCCATGCATGGTTTTCAGGTTTGCACATTAGAAAAGGATATACCTGTTTTTGCTATTGACTCTGCTCCACTCTCACAGAGATCTCTGAAGGGCATTGTTCACAATATCCGGCTAGCTGTAGGTGACACTCATGTGGAGGATATATCTTGTTTTGTCCTTAACGGATTGCCTTCTCCTCTAGTTTTGGGGTTACCCTGGCTCACTAGACATAACCCCACTATTGATTGGCAAGGAAGGCAAATAAATGAGTGGAGTGACTTTTGTAGAGAGAATTGTCTCACAGCAACTTTTGCAGAGGTGTCTACTAAAACTGTGCCATTATTTCTCTCTCTGATTTCTCGGACGTGTTTTCCAAAAGCGGTGTTCAAGAGCTACCTCCTCACCGGGAGTTTGACTGTCCCATTAACCTCATTCCCGGCGCCAAGCTGCCAAAAGCACGCCTCTACAATCTCTCAGAACCGGAAAGAATCGCAATGCGAACTTATATCTCTGAGAGTTTTGAGAAGGGGCATATTTGTCCCTCAAAGTCACCTGTGGCCGCGGGTTTTTTTTTTGTTAAAAAAAAAGATGGCTCTCTGAGACCTTGCCTAGATTTTAGGGAGCTGAACCGTATCACGATTCGCGATCCCTATCCCCTTCCTCTGATCCCGGACCTCTTCAACCAAATTGTTGGGGCCAAGGTGTTTTCCAAATTGGATTTGAGAGGCGCGTACAACCTGGTCAGGGTCAGAGAGGGGGATGAATGGAAAACGGCCTTTAATACCCCTAACGGGCATTTCGAGAATCTCGTTATGCCTTTCGGCCTGATGAATGCTCCGGCCGTCTTTCAGCATTTTGTTAATAGTATTTTCTACCATTTAATGGGGAAATTTGTATTGGTGCATCTTGATGATATTTAGATTTTTTCCCCTGATGTTCAGACCCATCAGGATCATCTTTTTCAGGTTCTGCAGATTCTGCGGGAAAATAAATTGTACGCCAAGCTAGAGAAATGTCTTTTTATGGTATCGGAGATTCAATTTCTGGGTTTTCTCCTCTCTGCTTCTGGTTTTCGCATGGATCCGGAGAAGGTCCGTGCTGTACTTGAGTGGGAGCTTCCTGAGAATCAGAAGGCATTGATGCGCTTTCTGGGTTTTGCGAACTATTACAGAAAGTTCATTTTGAATTATTCCTCTGTTGTCAAACCCCTTACTGACATGACAAAAAAGGGGGCGGATTTTTCCTCTTGGTCGGAGGAGGCGCTTGCAGCCTTTTCTAAGATTAAAGAGAGTTTTGCGTCTGCTCCCGTCTTGGTGCATCCCGATGTTTCCTTACCTTTTATTGTTGAGGTGGATGCTTCCGAGGTGGGTGTGGGTGCGGTTTTGTCCCAGGGCCCTTCTCCTGCCAAATGGCGACCCTGTGCCTTTTTCTCTAAAAAACTCTCCCCGGCAGAGAGAAACTATGATGTGGGAGATAGGGAGTTGTTGGCCATCAAGTTGGCTTTCGAGGAATGGCGCCATTGGTTGGAGGGGGCCAGGCACCCTATCACCGTTTTTACCGACCATAAGAATCTGGCATACTTGGAGTCGGCCAGGCGTATGAATCCGAGACAGGCCAGATGGTCTCTGTTCTTCTCCAGATTCAATTTTGTTGTTACATTCCGACCTGGGATAAAAAATGTGAAGGCTGATGCTCTCTCTCGCTGTTTTCCGGGAGGAGGAAACTCCGAGGACCCGGGTCCCATTTTGGCGGAGGGGGTAGTTGTTTCTGCTCTATATTCCGATTTGGAGGCCGAGGTCCAGGCTGCCCAGACTGAGGCACCTGCCCGTTGTCCTTCTGGGAAGTTGTTCGTGCCTCCTGAGCTACGTCACAAACTCTTTAAGGAGCATCATGATACGGTTCTTGCTGGTCACCCCGGGAGTAGAGCCACGGTAGATCTCATTGCTCGGAGATTTTGGTGGCCGGCTCTTCGTAAGTCGGTGGAGGGTTTTGTGGCTGCTTGTGAGACGTGCGCTCGCGCTAAGGTCCCTCGTTCACGGCCTTCAGGTTCCCTTCTCCCGTTACCCATACCTTCCCGTCCTTGGACACACCTGTCCATGGACTTTATCACGGATCTTCCTCGTTCCTCGGGGAAGTCGGTGATCCTGGTGGTGGTGGACCGTTTTAGCAAGATGGCTCATTTCGTACCTTTCCCTGGTTTACCCAATGCTAAAACGTTGGCGCAAGCTTTTGTCGACCATATTGTTAAATTGCACGGCATTCCCTCTGATATTGTTTCCGATAGAGGCACGCAGTTTGTGTCCAGGTTCTGGAAGGCTTTCTGTTCTCGCCTGGGGGTTCGGCTGTCCTTCTCTTCTGCTTTTCACCCGCAGTAGAATGGTCAGACTGAGCGCCTCAATCAGAATCTGGAGACATATTTGCGCTGTTTTGTGGCAGAGAACCAGGAGGATTGGTGTTCATTTCTCCCTCTTGCTGAGTTTTTTGCTCTGAACAACCGTCGTCAGGAATCTTCTGATAAGTCACCATTCTTTGGTGCATATGGGTTCCATCCGCAGTTTGGGACATTCTCGGGAGGGGCTCTTTCTGGTTTACCTGAGGAGGAGAGATTTTCCTCGTCTTTGTCTACCATTTGGCAAAAGATTCAGAGTAATCTTAAAAAGATGAGTGAGAGGTATAGGCGTGTGGCTGATAAGAGACGTGTGCCTGGTACGGACCTGAATGTGGGTGATCTGGTGTGGTTGTCTACAAGAAATATTAAACTGAAGGTTCCCTCCTGGAAATTGGGTCCCAAGTTTATTGGGCCTTATAAAATCTTGTCAGTCATCAATCCTGTTGCCTTCCGTCTTGATCTTCCACGGGTTTGGAAGATACATAATGTATTTCACAGATCTCTCTTAAAACCATATGTCCAGCCCACGGTACCCTCCTCTTTGCCTCCTCCTCCGATTTTGGTTGATGGCAATCTGGAGTTTGAGGTTTCCAGAATTGTGGACTCTCGCATTGTCCGCGGTTCTCTTCAGTACCTCGTTCATTGGAAGGGTTATGGTCCTGAGGAGAGGATGTGGGTTCCGGTGTCGGACATTAAAGCCACTCGCCTCATCAGGGCATTTCATAGGGCTCATCCTGAGAAGGTGGGTCCTGGGTGTCCGGAGTCCACCCGTAGAGGGGGGGGGGGGTACTGTCACTACCAGAGCTTTGGGACGTTCTCACAGCTCTGTTTCTCCACCCCTGTGATGATGTCACTACTAGAGCTGGGAGGAGTTCTCACTGCTCTGTTTACTTTTGGTTTCCTTCCTCCCAGCTGTTCCTCATGCGTTTGATTTCCCTCTCTTTATATCACCCCTCCTCCTATTGTAGGGCGTGGATTATAGTTCTCATTTCAGTTGTAGCTCTTGCTTTAGTATCTTCACTTGTAGCTATCAGTTCACTGGACCTGTGTTCTGCTGCAGCAAGCACTCCGGATATTGCCAGCTGTCCTTGGATCCGTCTTCTCTGCGGCTGCAACACCTTCAGCTAAGTGTACAGACATTGTTGTGTACCAGATTATTTTCTGACTGGATCTGAGGTGGCCACGGTTCCCTCCATATACTGAGTAGGGCACCGGTGGCCGTGCCCCTTCCACTATTGTAGGGGTTACAGTGGTCATCAGTCTTAGGTACGTGGGCATGCCTCGTTCCGCAATTTTGATCCGGGCATGTGCTTAGCAGCATAGGGAGAGCTTTGAGGGTCTGACAGGGGTCACCTTTTATCCTCCCTAGTTTGGGTCCGGTCAGTAGCTCTTTTTCTGTGTATACTATTGTTGCTCACATACAGCCGTGACAATTATATTGCGGGGCAACCCAAAGTTGAATGAACCTCTCCTCTGTCTGGGTGCCGGGGCCTAAATATGTGACAGTGGCCTGTTCCAGTGATGGGTGACGTGAAGCCTGATCCTCTGCTATGACATTAATACAGATTCTGCGCTGACATAAGGCCAGATTCTCTGTTACGGGACCTCTCTCCTCTGCCTGGGTGCCTGGGCCTAAATGTGTGACAGTGGCCTGTTCCAGTGGTGGGTGACGTGAAGCCTGATTCTCTGCTATGACATGAAGACAGATTCCGCGCTGACATAAGGCCAGATTCTCTGTTACGGGACCGCTCTCCTCTGTCTGGGTGCCGGGGCCTAAATGTGTGACAGTGGCCTGTTCCAGTGGTGGGTGACGTGAAGCCTGATTCTCTGCTATGACATAAATACAGATTCTGCGCTGACATAAGGCCAGATTCTCTGTTACGGGACCTCTCTCCTCTGCCTGGGTGCCTGGGCCTAAATGTGTGACAGTGGCCTGTTCGAGTGGTGGGTGACGTGAAGCCTGATTCTCTGCTATGACATGAAGACAGATTCTGCGCTGACATAAGGCCATATTCTCTGTTACGGGACCTCTCTCCTCTGCCTGGGTGCCTGGGCCTAAATGTGTGACAGTGGCCTGTTCCAGTGGTGGGTGACGTGAAGCCTGATTCTCTGCTATGACATGAAGACAGATTCTGCGCTGACATAAGGCCAGATTCTCTGTTACGGGACCTCTCTCCTCTGCCTGGGTGCCTGGGCCTAAATGTGTGACAGTGGCCTGTTCCAGTGGTGGGTGACGTGAAGCCTGATTCTCTGCTATGACCTAAAGACAGATTCTGCGCTGACATAAGGCCAGATTCTCTGTTACGGGACCTCTCTCCTCTGTCTGGGTGCCGGGGCCTAAATGTGTGACAGTGGCCTGTACAAGTGGTGGGTGACGTGAAGCCTGATTCTCTGCTATGACATGAATACAGATTCTGCGCTGACATAAGGCCAGATTCTCTGTTACGGGACCTCTTTCCTCTGCCTGGGTGCCTGGGCCTAAATGTGTGACAGTGGCCTGTTCCAGTGGTGGGTGACGTGAAGCCTGATTCTCTGCTATGACATGAAGACAGATTCTGCGCTGACATAAGGCCAGATTCTCTGTTACGGGACCGCTCTCCTCTGTCTGGGTGCCGGGGCCTAAATGTGTGACAGTGGCCTGTTCCAGTGGTGGGTGACGTGAAGCCTGATTCTCTGCTATGACATGAATACAGATTCTGCGCTGACATAAGGCCAGATTCTCTGTTACGGGACCTCTCTCCTCTGCCTGGGTGCCTGGGCCTAAATGTGTGACAGTGGCCTGTTCCAGTGGTGGGTGACGTGAAGCCTGATTCTCTGCTATGACATGAAGACAGATTCTGCGCTGACATAAGGCCAGATTCTCTGTTACGGGACCGCTCTCCTCTGTCTGGGTGCCGGGGCCTAAATGTGTGACAGTGGCCTGTTCCAGTGGTGGGTGACGTGAAGCCTGATTCTCTGCTATGACATGAATACAGATTCTGCGCTGACATAAGGCCAGATTCTCTGTTACGGGACCTCTCTCCTCTGCCTGGGTGCCTGGGCCTAAATGTGTGACAGTGGCCTGTTCCAGTGGTGGGTGACGTGAAGCCTGATTCTCTGCTATGACATGAAGACAGATTCTGCGCTGACATAAGGCCAGATTCTCTGTTACGGGACCGCTCTCCTCTGTCTGGGTGCCGGGGCCTAAATGTGTGACAGTGGCCTGTTCCAGTGGTGGGTGACGTGAAGCCTGATTCTCTGCTATGACATGAATACAGATTCTGCGCTGACATAAGGCCAGATTCTCTGTTACGGGACCTCTCTCCTCTGCCTGGGTGCCTGGGCCTAAATGTGTGACAGTGGCCTGTTCCAGTGGTGGGTGACGTGAAGCCTGATTCTCTGCTATGACATGAAGACAGATTCTGCGCTGACATAAGGCCAGATTCTCTGTTACGGGACCGCTCTCCTCTGTCTGGGTCCCGGGGCCTAAATGTGTGACAGTGGCCTGTTCCAGTGGTGGGTGACGTGAAGCCTGATTCTCTGCTATGACATGAATACAGATTCTGCGCTGACATAAGGCCAGATTCTCTGTTACGGGACCTCTCTCCTCTGCCTGGGTGCCTGGGCCTAAATGTGTGACAGTGGCCTGTTCCAGTGGTGGGTGACGTGAAGCCTGATTCTCTGCTATGACATGAAGACAGATTCTGCGCTGACATAAGGCCAGATTCTCTGTTACGGGACCGCTCTCCTCTGTCTGGGTGCCGGGGCCTAAATGTGTGACAGTGGCCTGTTCCAGTGGTGGGTGACGTGAAGCCTGATTCTCTGCTATGACATGAATACAAATTCTGCGCTGACATAAGGCCAGATTCTCTGTTACGGGACCCCTCTCCTCTGCCTGGGAGCCTGGGCCTAAATGTGTGACAGTGGCCTGTTCCAGTGGTGGGTGACGTGAAGCCTGATTCTCTGCTATGACATGAAGACAGATTCTGCGCTGACATAAGGCCAGATTCTCTGTTACGGGACCTCTCTCCTCTGCCTGGGTGCCTGGGCCTAAATGTGTGACAGTGGCCTGTTCCAGTGGTGGGTGACGTGAAGCCTGATTCTCTGCTATGACATGAAGACAGATTCTGCGCTGACATAAGGCCAGATTCTCTGTTACGGGACCGCTCTCCTCTGTCTGGGTGCCGGGGCCTAAATGTGTGACAGTGGCCTGTTCCAGTGGTGGGTGACGTGAAGCCTGATTCTCTGCTATGACATGAATACAGATTCTGCGCTGACATAAGGCCAGATTCTCTGTTACGGGACCTCTCTCCTCTGCCTGGGTGCCTGGGCCTAAATGTGTGACAGTGGCCTGTTCCAGTGGTGGGTGACGTGAAGCCTGATTCTCTGCTATGACATGAAGACAGATTCTGCGCTGACATAAGGCCAGATTCTCTGTTACGGGACCTCTCTCCTCTGCCTGGGTGCCGGGGCCTAAATGTTTGACAGTGGCCTGTTCCAGTGGTGGGTGACGTGAAGCCTGATTCTCTGCTATGACATGAAGACTGATTCTGCACTGACATGAAGCCAGATTCTCTGCTATGGCATGAAGAGACTGATTCTCTGCTGAGGTGAAGCCAGATTCTTTGCTATGGCATGAAGAGACTGATTCTCTGCTGACGTGAAGCCAGATTCTCTGCTATGGGACCTCTGTCCAATTGATATTGGTTCATTTTTATTTTTTTAATTTTTATTTTAATTCATTTCCCTATCCACATTTGTTTGCAGGGGATTTACCTACATGTTGCTGCCTTTTGCAGCCCTCTAGCTCTTTCCTGGGCTGTTTTACAGCCTTTTTAGTGCCCAAAAGTTCGGGTCCCCATTGACTTCAATGGGGTTCGGGACGAAGTTCGGATCGGGTTCGGATCCCGAACCCGAACATTTCCGGGAAGTTCGGCCGAACTTCTCGAACCCGAACATCCAGGTGTTCGCTCAACTCTACTTATCACCTTTTTTCACTGACTGAGATAATTTCTCTTCTGCCTGTGCTTTAGAAGCTCTTATAAACTGCTTCGCCTCTCTCTGCCTAATCTTATAAATTTCCCTGTCATACTTGTTTTGTTTTGTTTTTTATAATTACTAAATGCCATCTTTTTGTTTTTAATGATTTTGGCCACTTCTTCTGAGTACTACAGTGGTCTCTTCCTTTTTTTGCTTTTACTGACAAGCCTAATGCAATTATCTGTTGCCTTGAATAGTGCCACTTTTAAGTAGTCTCATTTCTCCTGGACTCCATTGAAACTGTTCCAGTCTGATAGGGACTGGTATACATCTAATCTAATTTTAGAAAAGTAAGTTTTTCTAAATTCTAAAACTTTTGTTTTTGTGTGGTGTGACTCAGTCACTGTACTTATAGTAAACCACACTGACTGGTGATCACTACATCCCAAGCTTTCCCCTACAGTAATATCAGATACCAAATTCCGATTTGTGAATACTAAATCTAAAATGGCCTCCTTCTGGGTTGGCTCCTCAACTACTTGCTGTAGAGATAATCCCAGTAAGGTATCGGGAATCTAGAATATCTGTCCTCCTGGTAGAACTAACTATTTTGGTTTTCCAGTTTACATCAGGAAGATTAAAGTCTCCTATAATAACTTCCCCTTTCAATGTCATTTTAGCTATTTCCTCTACTAGTAGATCATCTAATTCTGTGACTTGGCCAGGTGGTCTATATATCACACCTACACAAGTTAACTTATGATTATTAAGCTGCAACGTAACCCAAACTGACTCTAAATTGGTCTCGCTAACTTGTATTAGATTAGATTTTATGCTATCGTTTACATACAGGGCCACCCCTCCCCCTTTCTTGCCTTCTCTGTCTTTCCTATATAGAGAGAGCCCTGGTATTGTTATATCCCAGCAATTACTCTAATTGAACCATGTCTCAGTAACAGCCACTAAATCTATATTCTCAGATGCCATTTTAGACTCAAGTTCGTTGATCTTATTCCCTAAACTGCAAGCATTTGTAGACAAGACTCTGAGCTTGTCATTTCTTAACCTATGTGCTACTGACATCTTCTGGCATTGTTCTGGGGGGCAGTCAAACTGCTGGAACTTTGAACTGTTCACTGAGGACATTCGTTCTCTTGAGAGAAAGATGCAAACCATCTTTCTTGTACAGTTCTTTTCCATTCCAACTAGAGCTAACATGAGACACAAAGCCAAACCCTTGGTTCAGACACCATTCACCAAGCCATACATTGAATTCCTTAATGCGTATCTGCCTGTCACACTGAAGGTTATGCACAGGCAAAACTGCAGAGAATAAAACAGTCGATGCAACCTCACATATATCATTACCAAGTGTGTGAAAAGCTTCCTTCACCTTTGAAACCTCATTGCAAGCCAGATTATTTGTCCAAAGATGGACAATAACATCCACCTCCCTTTCCTGCTTTGCTTGCTTAACAATAATAAGGATAAGACATCTGTCCCTGCTAGTGGTAGCACCAGGGAGACATCTCACAAAACCATTTTCCTCAAACTTCACAACCAATACATATAACATGCATCAAAAGGAAATGTGTCATCTATAATTTTTTCTGCCAGTAAAATCAGATAGTGGCACATATCCCTTTTTTCTAATCAGTTTTTTTCTCTAATTTTAGTTTTTTTCTAAATCTATTTCCTAAACATAATTAGGGGTGCAGCCATCTTGCTGCCATCATGCCACTACCAGTGTATGCCTATTTTGTCCCATTGCTGCTTCTGCCACCCTTGCTGCAGCTACTATTTCCTACTGTTAATTCCTCCTTCTTCCACTACCATTATCTCTACACAGTTGCCTCTACGACTAACCCAACTCAGCTACACACACATCTACTGCCTTGTCTGTTCCATGCTGTGCTGATACTGCTGGCAATACTATTGCTGCCACTATAAAAAAAAAAGAGAGAAATAGGAGAATAGTGCTGGGAAATAATAATAGATGAATGCAGGGCATGAGGATTTTCTTTTTTGGGAATTGCTGCCACTATTACCCCTATCCATTACCTTTTCTACATTCACACTGTACTGCTAGGCCACTGCTTTCTAGGCCTCTTTTCTTCTGACAAATAACAATTGTGCGTGTATAAATACAGGTTGGCATTCTGCCCCTGTTAACATATATTTTTGGGACACTTGTACAGAACAAGCAACTGTTTCTTATGACATTAACATGTGTGCGTATAAACAGGGGCAGTGATCTGCCCCATTGAGGCATATCATTTTTGGATGCTTAGTCCCAAAAAGCCACAGTTTTTTCCCCCCATAATACCGTGTGTTTAAACACCAGTATTTGAAATGTTTCCATTAAAAAGTATAGCACACACGACAGTGCAGTGCGCTTTTCTTTTTTTTTGTTCCTGTTAAAAATAATGAACCATATGAAGCTATTTGTTAACACTATTAACCAAGCGTTTACCCATAGCTATATATATCAGTGTCACTGGGGGAGAGGAGAAAGAGCAAAAATTAAAAAAAAATTGATAATGAAAAGATGAAAAAAATTCAGGGAGACCTCAGAGTGTCATGTACCAATTTTTAGGCCTACTGGACCATATTTGATTTGTGTAGAATCAATTTGGATGCAAATTTTTAAAAAGATTCGCCAAATCAGGCATAAAACGAATATCAAGAAGTTCACTCATCTCTAGACCCAACAAATTGCTTTTTACTTTAGAACACTGGACCGGTGACTGTTGCAGGGAGGTCAGCTGCAGTAGCAGAGAGGACATTATGTGGCTGAAGCCAAATTAACAAACAGCTTATTCAAGCTCATAAAAAGGTATAAAACTTTGGTGTAAAAATAAATTGCTAAAATTCATGTTCAGATACATCCAAAATAGTGGTAAGTCTTTCTTTTCCATGTCAATGGCTTTCTGTAGAGAATGTAGACAGGTTACTGCGATTGAACAAAAAGAAAATCAATTACATTACAAAGTCTCATAAGTCACTTCTCCTAATTAAAAAATATATCAATAGGTGGTGTGCCACTGAGATGTATGTGCTCAAGTAAATTATTCTCCACACATGGTAGTGCTGCTTTAAGCCCATAAAAACATATTTACGAGGACATTGGAGCAGCAAATCTATCCAAAGCATGATAGTATCATGGTCAGGCAGAGATAAGAGTTGATTGTATATATTGATCAAAACATACGTAAGTACATCAATGAGATATCTTCTCTGAAGGGTGGATGATGAAGGAAGAGAAAAAATTGATGATTCGAGTCTGGAAGGCAATAAGCAGATAATGAGGGCATATGAAATAGAAGGTATTTGCAGTTAGCTTCACACTTTAAAGGAAGAGGAACCACATTCTTCTGTAGATGAAAATGTAGGTGAAAATAAGATATTTTATTTTTCATTTGTCTTTATTAGAATAGTGAACCACTTAGTGAATTTTTATACACTGCCTGATTATCTATCTACCTATTATCTGTCCTTCTCTGTCATTCTATTTTTGCATTGGACCAGGTAGAGACCTTCTGACTGTGTCTTTTTGCTGATATTGTGAAAATCACTGCAAAAATGTCTTGACCTTATGTTATTAATGAGCCCTGAAAGGGTTTTCCAGTACTTTTGTATTGATGCCTATTCTCAAGATAGGCAATCAATATCTGATCAGCAGGAATTTGACAGCCCACACCCCGACCAAGCAACAGTCCTTCTGGTGAAGGAACTACACTAGGTGGTGAATCGATCTGGTAATTGCATTTATTAACCCCCTAGTGACCACCAATATGCCTTTTAACGGCAGTCACTAAGGGGCCTTAGGCTAAGCTGCCTCCTTTTCACAGGTCTCCCATACAGCGGAGAGCAGGAGGTTGGCTCTCACATGAGAGCTGTGCTCCTGCTCTAACAGCTTGGACCGGTAAGAGTGCCGATCCGGGCTGTTTAACCCCTTACATGTCGTAGGCAATGGCGCCTGCCTCATGTAAGCGGTTTGCTCCCTCTGTCTCCCATCGGCACCCCGCAAATACGATTGCGAGGTGCCGATGTGTGTAAATGCTGGCTGGGGTCTGGTATAAGCCCCCAAGTCAGCCTTGAGTGTTTTTCAGCAGGCTGCATCAGAGAGGTATAGTGCATTGTATTTTAAAAGCAAAATCAAAATATGCCTGTTATAGTCCGCTTGTGTGACTATTAAGTGGTTAAAAAAAAAGTTTAAATAAATTATTTAATAAAAAAATACAAAGTAAATACGCTTTTTTTTACCATTGAAAATAAGCGTTTCAATGAAAAAAATTGCAAAGATAAAATCTCCAACACATTTTTGGCATTGCTGTGTCTGTAATGACCCACACTACACAAATATAATGTAAATTATTCCCTACGGTGAACACCATAAAAAAATCTAAAAAAAATATCTATGAATTGCTAATTTATTCTTAGTCGCCACTAAAAAACGTAATAACAAGCGATCAAAAAGCGTAATTTATACCAAAATGATACAAATATAAACTATAAGTCGTCCTGCAAAAATCAAGCCCTCACACAACTCCATATAAAAAAAAAAATGTATGGGTCTTGGGAAGCGGCGATGCAAAAAGATTTTATTCTTTTTAAAAAAAGGGGTTTTATTGAACAAAAGTAGTAAAATGTTAAAAACACTATATGTATTTGGTATCACTGTAATCATACTGACCCAGAGAAAAAAAAATATATGCTATTTATACCAAAAAAAATGCAGTGACAGTATTTCAGTTTTTTCACATCTCCCTCACAGAAAAAGTTCTTAAAAGTTAATCAGAAAGTTATGTGTACTCCAAAATGACACCATTAAAAATTACAACTTGTCCAGTAAAAATCAAGCCCTCATACAGCTGTATATATGGAAAAATAAAAAAGTTATAGCTCTTGGAATGCGACAATAAAAAAAGGAGGAAAAACGGTTGGTCAGTAAGGCCCAAAAAAGGCTGGTCACTAAGGGGTTAAACATTGAATAAGCTATGCAGTCCAAGGGCCGACTTCCGGCACTGGGGCTATAGCAGAACAGCTGATCAACACTTCTGCTTCCCTGCAGCTGCTTGGCCATGGAAAACCATGCTATTTAGCTCCCTGCACAAACTATTTGTGCTTATACCAGAGGATGATTGGAACTCAACAGTTTTTCAGGCAGCAGAGTGGTGGTGTTTTTTATGCACTATGCTCCTCAGAACTCAGGGACTCCGGTCTGCCACTTTGTGGCTGAGTTGCTGTGGTTCCTGATTGCTTCCACTTTGCTAGAAATACCATGTTGCATGGGTTCCAGGCAGGCGTGGGATTCAGCCAGTTCCCTCAGGTTCTCCAGCTACAGTTGTTAAAATTACAGCGGCAGCTGGAGATGAGCGCTTTCATTCCATAGTTTAGCTCCTTAGGCTTTTTAAAAGTTGGTTTGTGTGTAGTGTATATACTGTATGGTGTATTTATATGTATGTGTGTTGTATATATATGGTGTATGTATATGTAAACATATGTCGTGTCTGCCGCTGAGTGGGGAACTGTCACGCTTGTGTGTGGGAGGAAAACACCACACCTAGCATAGGAGGGAAAGGGGATACTGGAATAAGCCCTGGAAACTAGGGAATGAAGATGGACACCTCCTAGAGAAAACCCTAACTCCAGTCCTGACAGACTATCAGTATGAACAGGCCCCAAAGGTAGGCAAGTTCATACACCGGATACCTAGAATCCTATCTCACCCTATAGGACCCTGGAACTAATGTCAGGACTGAGTCTACCTATTCCTCCAAAGGGAAGGATGAACATGAGTCTCCCTCAGGCCTAATGACAAACAACAGGAAAAGGCAACACACACATTTATCAAAACAAAATACAAAAGGGAAAGGAAGCACTTATCTTCAATGAAGCTTTGGTAGCACCAGGAACTCAGAACCAAACACAAGCTAACCACAAGTCCAACAGAAGCTATAAACCGCATAGCATAGTGGGAGAAACAATAATAAATAGAGAAGGTAAACTGACCAAAATAGGCACACCTGGTGATAGAAGGTGTGGCAAGCACCAGAAACAACACAGACATCATTTGATCCAAAAGGAAAACATGTCAGTTCAAACCACGTGTTGCCAGTCTGACAGATCTCCTGCCACCTGTTGCGGGAAAGTCTGTATGTCTCGGTACATCCGTGACAGGAACCTGTTGTTAAAAATTTGAATCCCACCCCTGGTTCCAGGCAATGTATCAATGTTGTCTGATTATGTTCTTATCTTTGTTCCCCATGTTCCATGTAACCTGATTTGCATGAGTCCCTGTTTATGGGCTCTGTCCGTGTTCCTGTATCTTGGTCTTGTGTCTAATCAGTGTTCTATATTGTTTGCCGGGATTGCTTGTGCCTTGCACCAGCATCTGTTTCCTTGAAGGTCAGCTGCCAAGTGTAACAGGGATGCCCCCCCTTCCCCTGCGGTGAATACCAGATCCCTGTATAGAGGTTAAAGGGTGAAAACCAGGCAGACACCGGAATAATGCCCTTAGGATTTGGCCCAAAGTCAATAAGGTCACTTAGGACAGTGGTCACTTCTGCCACTGATCCACCTGATCCGTACAGCTTGCGCTGCTATTAAATTCACTGTTCATTTTAGTTGTGGTTTTTTCCAAGCCTGTTATATTCCGATTGTTTGTGTTAAATTTTATTTAATAAACATTCGTCTTGGCTTCCTTTGGTGTTGTTTGTTAGTTCTACAAACACTGGAGATGTTCAGGGGTTCTCCTGATCATAACTCAGTTGTGATATCTTCAGGGGTTCTAGTGACCCCTTAACATGACAAGGTGTCTTCAAACTTGTAGTTAGTCAGCCTGCCTATTTAAAGGGTGAGAAGTAGTCACTGTGCTGTGGTGTGTACCACACTGAATATGGACCAAAGAAAACTAAGGAGAGAGTTGTCTCAGGAGATGAGAAAGAATAGTATAGACAAACATGTTAAAGGCTGTAAGACCATATCCAAACCACTTGATGTTCCTGGTACTACAGTTGCACATATTATTCAGAAGTTTAAGGTCTATGGGACTGTAGACAACCTCCCTGGACGTGGCCACAAGAGGAAAATTGATGATACATTTAAGAGACAGATAATACGAATGGTAACCAAAGAGCCTAGAACAACTTCCAAAGTTATTAGCGGTGAACTCCAAGGTCAAAGTACCTCAGTGTCAGTACCATTTGTTGCTGTCTTAGCCAAAGGGGACTTAATGGAAGACAACCGAGGAGAAAACAACTGTTAAAAGCAAGACTTATTAAAAAGCGAGACTGGAATTTGCCAAAATGCATATCGACAAGCCACAAAGCTTCTGGGAGAATGTCATTTGGATAGATGAGACAAAAGTGGAGCTTGTTGGCAAATCACATCAGCTCTATGTTCACAGATGCAAAAATTAAGCATACAAAGAAAAGAACATTGGGGGTCATTTACTATCCAGAAATTAGGTGTTATTCTGGGGCAGATTGCAGCGCAAAGGTTATTTGCGCTTCAATCTGCGACTTTTCCCCACTCATGCCAGGTCTAAAAAGTGGGCGTGGCGTGGACGAGGAAGGGGACAGGCCGGCAGGCCCGTCTCATTCATCATTTTATACACCTGTTTAGGCGTAGAAAGTGGTCTAAATGTAAGCCAGCAAGAAAGCTGTCTTACATATAGACTGGCACTGGTTATGCCGAAGTTATGTAGAGGCTGGGACCGATACATAACTTCGGCGGATCCACTACCAGCTATAGGGGTTATTAAGACTGGGGTCAAAAATGCTGGTCTTAATAAATGACCCCCATTGTACCTACTGTGAAACATGGAGGAGGCTTGGATATGTTTTTGGGCTGCTTTGCTGCATCTGGCACAAAGAAATCTCAAGACCATCAAGGCATTCTGGAGGAGCAACATGTGCTGCCCAGTGTAAGAAAGCTTAGACCCAGTCGCAGGTCATGGATCCTTCAACAAGATAATGACCAAAACACACAGCTAAAAACATCTAAGAATGGCTAAGAGCAATGCATTGGACTATTCTGAAGAAGCCTCCTATGAGCCCTGATTGAACATCTGTGGAAGGAGCTGAAACATGCAGTCTGGAGAAGGCACTCTTCAAACCTGAGACCGCTGGAGCAGTTTGCCCACGACAAGTGGGCCAAAATACCTGTGGACAGGTGCAGAAGTCTCATTGAGAGTTACAGAAATCACTTGATTGCCTCAAATGGTTGTGCAAAAAAATATTAGGTTAAAGATACCAGGCCAGTTTCATTCGTTTGTTTTTTAAATTATTCTGTTGAACCACAATTCAAAAGCAATGTTTGATCTTAATTTGTTGATTTTCGGTAAATCTTCATTTATTATTACTTTTGTCAATTTCAAGTTATTTCGGTGAACATTCTGGGTTTTTCTTTCTTTAAAGGAAGGGTACCGACAATATTGTTCATGTGTGTATACAGAACGGTGTGACAGAGATGCACTAGATGAGAGCAGTGTGCTTACAGTATAAATGCTGGCACTACAAATGGGCTGGTCTTCTACAATCTGGTCTTCTATGTGAACTATTACAAAACTGCAATTATAAGGAGGATTCTGTACTCTAAATGAGAGGTACTGTGTTTAAAACTAATAATAGGTATGACTTTATAGATTGTAAGCTCTTGTGGCAGGGTCCTCTACCCCTCTCTACCAGTCTGCTAATAGTTTCTTGTTTATTATATTTTTATATTTGTGTAACCCCGACTAGATGTTACAGCGCCATGGAATTAATGACACTCTTAAAATAATAATAATAATACTGGGCACTATTTATGCTTCTATTTATTAGGGGCAATTTTGTGTAGTTATCATTATTGTATGGGCACTATTTGAATTATTCTAGGCACTACTATGAGTCTCTCCTATGTATTTATAGGTAGTACTGCATTACCACTATTATTTGATTAGAGTTATTGCATGGAGTCTGTTTCCATCTACATTTAGGTCCATATATATTTGGACCACTGACACACATTTGTTTTTATTACCTGTTTACCTAAAACGGATTCAAGTTATAGTTATATAATGGACGTGGACATAATGTCCAGACTTTTTAGCCTTTCATTTGAGGATATCCCATTAAAATTGGATGAAGGGTTTAGGAGTTTCCAGCTCCTTTACATGTTGGCACCCTGTTTTTACAGGGACCAAAAGTAATCGGACAATTGACTCAAAGGCTGTTTCATGGGCAGGTGTGGGCAAGTCCTTCATTAATTCATTCTAAATTAAGCACATAAAAGGCCTGGAGTTGATTTGAGGTCTGGGTGCTTGCATTTTGAAGATTTTGCTGAGAAGTAAACATGCTGTCAAAGGAAGCTCTCCATGCAGTTAAAACAAGCCATCTTTCATCTACGAAAACAGAAAAACCCATCCGAGAAATTGCTACACTGTTGAAAGTGGCAAAATCTACAGTTTGGTACATTCTGGTGACCTCAACAATGCAAAAAGACCTTGACGCCCACGGAAGACAACAGTGGTGGATGATCACAGAATAATTACCATGGTGAAGAGAAAACCCCTTCACAACAGCCAACTAAGTGAACAACACTCTCCAGTATATAGGCGTATCAATATCCAAATCTAACATGAAGAAAAGACTGCATGAAAGTAAATACAGAGGGTTCACTGCATGGTGCAGTCATACGACTCAGGAATAAGAAGGCTAGATTGGACTTTGCTAAAAAAACTTCTTAAAAAACCAGCACACTTCTGGAAGAACATTCTTTGGACAGATGAAATCAAGATCAACCTCTACCAGAATGGAAAGAAAAAAGTATGCCGAAGGCATGGTACAGCTCATGATCCAAAGCAATACCACATCATCTGTAAAACACGGCGGAGGCCGTGTGATGGCTTTGGGCATGCATGGCTGCCAGTGGCACTGGGATCCCTAGTGTTATTGATGATGTGACACAGGACTAAAGCAGCTGGATGAATTCTGGGGTTTTCAGAGACATACTGTGTGCTCAAGTCAGCCAAATGCAGCCAAACCTGATTGGTCGGCATTTCATAATACAGATCGGACAATGACCCAAAACATAAAGCCAAAGCAAACCAGGAGTTTATTAGAGCAAAAGAAGTGGAATATTCTTGAAAGTCAGTCACCTGATCTGAACCCAATAGAGCATTTCACTTGTTAAAGACTAAACTTCAGACAGAAAAGGCCCACAAACAAACAGCAACTGAAAACCGCTGCCAGTAAAGGCCTGGCAGAGCATTAAAAAGTAGGAAACACAGCGTCTGGTGATGTCTATGAGTTTAAGAATTCAGGCAGTCATTGCCAACAAAGGGTTTTCAACCAAGTATTAGAAATTAACATTTTATTTACAATTATTTAATTTGTCCAATTCCTTTTGAGCCCCTGAAATGAAGGGATTGAGTTTAAAAAATTCTTTTAGTTTCTCACATTTTTATGCAATAATTTTTTTTAAACCTACTGAATTAAAGCTGAAAGTCGGAACTTCAACTGTATTTTGAATAGTTTTGTTGAAAATCCATTGTAGTAATGTACAGAACAAAATTTGAAAAATGTTGTCTCCTGTCCAAATATATATGGACCTAAGTGTATGTCAGCTCAAGACAGCACTGCTTAATCTAAGAATAGGGTTAGGGTTTAGTGTAGGTTAACCATTAATGACGTACTCATGTACGTCATGATTTAGCGTTAGTTACGCATCTTGAATACACAGTATGTCATGAGATCAAAGTGTTACCGCAAGTACACTTGCAGTGACACTGGCATGGAAATGGGTGTCACAGACAGCAGAGCTGTCCAGGTGCACCTGGCAGGGACCAATCAGCGTGGCCCCTGCTTTTGAATCGCTGCTATTGGTCCAGTCAGATTTGAACTGACCAATCGCAGTGTTCAGCAGTGCAACTCTGATCTCCTCAGAGAGTGTGGAGGAGATCTGGGCTGCGCTGCTGTGTTGATAACCCCCCTCCCATCGGGCTGCTGCTCTGCTGTGGCAGCGTCCTGATGGTTACCATGGCAACTGGACGCCTTACACAGGCATCCAGGCTTGCCATGGTATGTAAGCCTGACAGGGTCCTGCCAGAGGCAGGAGCCTAATCGGGTTTATGTCTCTTGCACACGACCGTTGTTGTGGTCCGCATCCGAACTGCAGTTTTGTGGCTCGGGTGCAGACCCATTCACTTCAATAGGGCCGCAAAAGATGCGGACAGCACTCCATGTGCTGTCCGCATCCGTTGCTCCATTCCGTGGCCCCGCAATTTTTTTTTAGCATGTCCTATTCTTGTCTGTTTTGCCCCTGCACAAGACTATCGGCAGAAAAAATAAAAACAATATGGCGTTCAGAAAATGGAGACACAAAAAAATTGTTTTTTTTCCAAAAATTCTTTATTTATGTAAAACTGAAACAAAGAAAGTAGACATATTTGATATCATCACATCCATAACAACCTGCTCTATAAAAATAGCACATGATCTAACCTGTCAGATGAACATTGTAAAAAGCAAAAATAAAAACGGTGCCAAAACATCCATTCTTTGGTTACCTTGCCTCACAAAAAATGTAATATAGAGCAATTAAAAATCATATGTACCCCAAAGTAGTACCAATAAAACTGTCACCTTTTCCCATAGTTTCCAAAACGGGGTCACTTTTTGATTGTTTCTACTATAGAGTGCATCTGGGGGGCTTCAAATGGGACATGGTGTGTAAAAACCAGTCCAGTAAAATCTGCCTTCCAAAAACCATACGACACTCCTTTTATTCTGCCCCCTGCCATGCGCCTATACAGCAGCTGACCACCACAACTGGGGTGTTTCTGTAAACCGCAGAATCAGGGAAATAAATTTTGAGTTTTGTTTGGCTGTTAAACCTCGATGTGTTAAAGGAAAAAAAAATGATTAAAATATAAAATATACCTAAAGGGTTAACAAAGTGTCTAAAATCAGTTTTGAGTAACTTGAGGGCTGTAGTTTCCAAAATGGGATCATTTATGGGGGGTTTCTACTATGTAAGCCCCACAAAGTGACTTCAGTCCTGAACTGGTCCTTAAAAAGTGGGTTTTGGAAATTTTCTTAAACATTTTAAGAATTGCTTTTAAAATTCTAAGCCTTCTAATGTCCCAAAAAAAAAAAAATGACATTTAGAAAATGATGCCAACATAAAGTGGACATATGGGGAATGTTAAGTAATCAATATTTTATGAGGTATCACTTTCTGTTTTAAAAGCAGAGAAATTGAAATTTTGAAAATGGCAAATTTTTCAAACTTTTTGGTAAATTTGGGATTTTTTCCATAAATAAAGTTGAAATATATTAACTCAAATTTATGACTGTCATGAAGTACAATGTGTCACAAGAAAACAATCGGAGAATTGCTTGGATAAGTAAAAGTGTTCCAAAGATATTACCATATAAAATTATACATGTCAGATTTTCAAAAATAAGCCTGGTCACGAAGGTGCAAAATGGCCCAGTCATTAAGGGGTTAAACACATAGTCATTTTTGTTCTCTTAACAAAACAAACATGGCATTTCAGCCACCAAGCAACAAAATAATCTGCATGAAACAAATCAGACATGGTGCATTAGTTCTTCAGCACAATTAAATTACGTACAATAAACAGTACATGAAATAATACAATTGCTTTGTTGAATCACAATAGTTTATGTATCTTGTGTTACATGTTTATTAAAGTCTAGGGAATTATAGTTAAGCATCAGTCTGTTACAATAGGAAATAAGTCAAATAACATTTAATACAACTCAACATCTGGACTCCGTAAATCATGATGTCTGGGGAAATACTGAATGCACTGTACAAATAGGACAATTGGAGCATCAACTATTGCTTGGTAAACACTTAATAAAAAACTATTGGATGATTTGTATTGTTTGTACACATCCTTACTTCTTACAATCAGAACAATATGCTCTGGTCATCTTCTCAGCACAATAAGGGTACATCTACACATGGCAAATCTTCAAGTAGCTGCAGGGAAATTCATGGAGCCAAACGCACACCAAAATGAGCTGATTTTGCTATGGATTTCCCTTAAAATCATTTCTGATTAAAAAGAAAAAATCTATATACTCACCCTGGCTTCCCATGGTCCCCTTCTGGTCTCTGTTTCCCGGTCTCCATAGATGATGTGTTGACTTATGTAATGTCAACATGACACGTCATTAATTTTCGTACAGATTTTTGTTCTTCTGAATTAAACTGAATGTAGAAAAGTCACAGAAAATCCTTGACCAATCCAAAGCAGAAATTGACATGCTGTGGAAAACCTGCAGCAATTTTGTTACCTGTGGATATACCTCAAAACCTAAATTTGGGACCTTCATAAATTTGCCAGAGTGGAGAGAGGCTACAAAGAGAACCCCTCATGTCCATACTTTACCCAGATGGCCATTTGTAATGTTTCATTTCCCCTGTGGCTGTTCTGTAGGAGAATTGAACATGTAAATTACCACTGATCAGTGGGTGTCCAAACAATGAGACACCCTGTAATAAGCTTATTTTTGAGAGACTCTTGTAATAAATATGGATTCTTTAAAGTATACAGCCCTATTACTCCAGTGAAACACCACCATTTGAGATATATGAGACTTCCATATTTTGTGCGCTTTCCTGGTGTCACATGATCTCTAATCTCTACTTTGTAAATACTTTTTGTTACAAATACTGCAAATTTCATGAAAACAATGATCTCCAGCAATCCAAAATCTAAAATTTATTCAAAACATTCTAAAAACATCAAACAAGTTCGCAGAAATGTGTTTTGACGATTAGACATGTTCCTACTCGGAGCAGCTATTAGTAAGGACGTGTCTAATCTTCTGAAATGTCTTCTTGTGAACATTTTTTGTTTTAGAATGTTTTCATCATGTTTTTAGATTTTACTGAGTGCTATGGTCATTTTCATGGTATTTATAGTTCTTGCCTGTGAGCTACTTCACCATCTGGAAATATGGAAGTGTCAGATATTTGGATCTATTTCATGATGAGCTTACCTAATGTTTTTTTTTCTTTTTTACCTATTACATTACATATTGTATACTGCACAGTTTTAGCTCATATTCTAGTCCACTTTCATATAGCAATGTTACAAATTCTGGAGGCTTCTGACCTGATATGTTCCAGCATTCGCTACAAGATCTATGTCTGTTTACATTGATGTGAATTCTGAGAAGTTTTTACACTTGACATTTTATACTCTGCATTAATACCCCTCTTTCCACCAAAAAAAACAATGAGGTCTCCCATTAAACTCTCTGTCAGAACCTTATTTCCAATAACAGTTGACTGAATTATGAACACAGCTCTGTTCCATACTATAGACTGTAATTCTATATTTGTGTAGATTATCTATCTATATGTATACCATGGTGTTTAAAGTGAGATATATGGTACATTGAATAAATCTCTTCTTTTACTTCCATTCAAAACCTTCTATCTGGGGCAGTTGTCTAGTTTTTATTACTTTTAAGTCCTTTCATAAAGACGTTCATAGCTTTGCTGGTTATGATAGCTGATGACCTTAATTTAATTTAAGATGTCTCCTTTTACAAAATCTGGTCCCTCATCTGCATACCCTTTGTTCTTCATGTCAATCAATCATTCATTCAGTTCTTCAGTCCTACCTTTTTTATCATGGCTCCACAGCTGTGTAAATGAGATTTCCTTGATGCACATCAGGAAATGTACTCTTCATCTACTTAAACTTTTTTTTTTTTACTTCAACGTCTTTGACACCTCAGGCACTAATACTAATGTACTGTAGTATCCAGAACCAGGTGGTCATTAGCTGGAAATAGGACTTTTGACTTTTGGAATGAGTTAATGACAGCTTTCATCAACTTCCATCCAGATGTGAGATGCTTAACTTAAAAAAAATATATATATACAGAAGCTACTATTAATCGAGTTGAAAGGAATGGCTATATTACTATAGAGACATGTACACACCTGGGTTAGGTTATGGACACTACCTGCTTTATTCATAATTGTCTTTCCAAGAAACTTTCTAGCACATACCTGACAGGGATGACTTAGTCTCTCTCAATGTCTACATTCAGGAGAAATGTAAGACATACGGTGGATTTAGGAGAGCAATTAGGAGCGATGAGAGCCAACGTTAGTCCAGATGGACAGGATACTGTATATTGTTTAGGTCTTGTATCTCATTTGCAATGTTGAGTTGATCTTCACAGTATAAACCTGCACATAATTACAGATAGGGTATTTCTACTATGATCAGACTACGGACATTCATTTAAAAGGGTCTTCCCACTAAAACAACTTATCCCCTATCTACAGGATAGGGGATAAGCATCTGATTGGTGGGGATCTGACTACTGGGGCACAAGCCAATCACAGGAATGGGGGCCAATGTTTCCCCATTTAGATGGAGCTGCTCTATTCAACTCCATGGGGTTGCTGGAGATAGCCAGGCACTTGTATTCACCTATCTTCAACAGTCCCATAGAGCTAAATAGAGCTGTGGATGTACATGTGTGTCTGCCACTCAAATGCCAGCTCCCATTCTGGTGACCAGCAGAGGCCTGGATAGGTCATCAGTATCTTATTGGTGTGGTTCCAACACCTGGGACCCCTGCCAATCAGCTGTTTGAGATGGCAGCAGTGCTCGTAGTAGTGCTGTAGCTTTCTGTCATCTTTCTCCAGGCCAAGTAATGACACGTTAATCGTTCATTTGGCCTAGGTGCAGCTCAGGCTCATAGAAGTGAATGGTGATAATCTGCAATACCAAGCACAGCCACTTTACAATGTTCAATACTGTGCTTGGTGAGCAAGAAGAACTCCACAGTTCTCACCGGGTTTTGGACTCTCACTGATCAGATACTGATGACCTATCCAGGGTATAGGCCATCAGTATTAAAGTCTTGGAAAACCTATTTAATGAATAATTGTATGTGGAAAGATGAACCCACAATTTACATGTTTTGAGTATACATGTTTCTGTAAGTGTTAATTTGATATGCTCTCTATAAATTAGTGTCTTTACTTGTACGCTCTGGACATTCAGGGAGGTCCCAGCTCTTGATCCAATACATCATTAACCCCCAGGCTAGATGTTGCAAAACTCCTAGCATGGCATGACAACAGAGATACCCCTACACTAAAACAAAATACGGTGATGGGGTGCAGCATGCATATATGAAGTTCCTTGTAACTTAGAGCTGTGGTCTACTGGGATGTACAGTTTTGCGAAAACTGGACAGTCACATGTTTAGGCTCCTGTAATATGTGTAAGGCCATTTTGCCATGGTCAGTATTATTTTTTTCAATAATCGGTATTTGTAAGCCAAAACAAGGTCCAAAATGCAGAAGAGGCACAAATATTTCCATGATGCTTTTCCATTTTCCCTCTGCAGTTTTCACTCCTGTTTTTAGCTTACAAATATTGATGAAAAATACTGACCAAATACTGACTGTGTGAAAGTGGCCTTAAGGCTAGTTTCACATTTGTGTTTACCGTATGTGATCTGGCAGGCTGATTCGGCAGACGAACAACCTGCCAAAGTTCAATGTATCCAGCACAACCAGATACTGCCGTTCACAGCTGGACTCCATTAACTATACCAGTGCATCTCATTAAATTAGAATATCAAAAGGTTAATTTCAGTAATTCAATTCAAAAAGTGAAACTCATATGTTCTATAGATTCATTACACACACAGAGATCTATTTCAAGCATTTTATTCTTTTAATGTTGATGATTATGGGTTATAGCTAATGAAAACCCGAAAGTTAGTATCTCAGAAAATTTTAATGATACCAAATCAATTAAAAATGATTTTTAATACAGAAACATTGGCCTACTCCTTTTGCATGAAATACTGCATTAAGGCTGTGTGGCATGGAGGTGATCAGCCTGGGGCACGGCTGAGGTGTAATGGAAGCCAAGGTGGCATTGATAGTGCTCTTCAGCTTGTCTGCTGTCACGTGCCGGGGGTCCAAGGCAGACCTCCGGGACGTCCCATGAACAGGTCACAGGCAAACAGAACAAACAGGCAGAAACAGATAACGGATGCAGTTATGCACTGCTAGGCGCTCAGATGCAGATACGTTCTGCTAGGCGAAAACAGGGAACATATAACATAATACATAAGACAGGGCAATAACAAATCAGAACATAGCATAGCACATAACAGGACAGGAATCGGAGCACAGACACTGAGAACAGATGCTTGATGCAGAACCGGACGTTGCCCCTGGACACCAGCATAGACCGATACAGAATTGGATGTTGCCCATAGCAACCAGGATACATGGATACAGAACTACAGACACAGTCAAAGGGGTACACACGTACATGGACAGGTTGATAATAAATAATGCAGCCAGCACGCAGCCAAAAGCAACCAGCCTGCAAGGAATCACCCGCAGCCAGTACGCAAAAGGCCAGCCTGCACAGCAACACACGCCACGGTGAACCGCACCATGACATCTGCATTGTTGGGTCTGGTGTCTCTTATCTTCCTCTTGACAATACTCCTTAGATTCTCTAAGGGGTTTAGGTCAGACAAGTTGGCTGGCCAATAAAGCACAGTGATACTATGGTTATCAAACCAGATATTGGTACTTTAGGCAGTGTGGGCAGGTGTCAAGTCCTGATGGAAAATGAAATCAGCATCTCCATAAAGCTGGTCAGCAGAGGGAAGCATGAAGTGCTCTAAAAATTTCCTGGTAGATGGCTGTTTAACACCCCGGAGTGTTGTTACCACTCTTACACCCTGCTACTGTCTTTAATGGGCTAACATAAATGGCATCTTTGTATTGCTGTACAGATCATCTACATTGTGCAATGCTATGATTACTATGCAACAGTTATTACATGTAATATGCCTAGTTCACCAGCAGGTGGCAGTGTAAATGGCAGAGAGATCTTTAGTCAGAATGGAATTTACCATTCCATTCTCCCCCTTTGGGCGGAAGTGGGCCAGTCCTGCTTCCTACCAGAAGTGAGGGGTGGCAGTTCTAGATTATTCCAGTTTAGACTCCATATTGATGCTGAGAAGACCTGAAAGTAGTAGCAGTCCGAGGAAATTGTTCTTAGGATGGAGCAGGAGCCATCAAAGGGAAGTAGCTTGTATAGCACCCGGACTCCATGCTAATTTACTTTACTGAGTGTCAGGAGGGGGACAACAGTCGAAGGCACCCCAATCCAAGGATACCAGAACTGACCGAAAGTCCAGTAACCAGACCCAAGCAGAGTTTAGTACAGCAGAGAGAAAGAAAGCAGAGCTCAGGAGAGAAAGAGAGAAAAAATAATCATTAACATTGAAATAAATTAACACTTGAAATTGACCACTCTGTGTGTAATCAGTCTAAATAATACATGTTTCACTTTTTGGATTGAATTACTGAAATAAATAAACTTTTTGATAATATTCTAACTTATTGAGATGCACTTGTAATAGGATCTGACGAGGATCAAGCTGGTTTCTAGCATGAGTGCAAGGTTTCATGCACCAGTTTCTGTCCAGCTGAAATCAGGGTCTCTTGCTAGAAACCAACCAGATCCCATGATAGTCAATGGGCTCTGCCAGTGAATGACAGGACCTGGCCATGCCGAAAAAGGTGTACTCGGGCAGGCTGTTCCTGCTGGAGGATTTTGTAAATGGAGATTTGAAACTAGCCTAATCAAATGTGTCAAAAGTTGCTATAATGTGAGGAACGGCTTGCCAGTCAGTGGTAAATGGTTAGCTAATTACAGGCTTTCCTACCACGCAGTGATCAGTGTAGAATCTTAGTAGTAGTAATCAAGGTGATTAAGAGAACTTATATTTATATACTAGACATTAAGCCGTTACAATAACGGGTGCTAGAACAGTAGTGCATAAACATTAGTAGGAACAGTCTATATTAAATGGCAAGGGAACTTGACCACACTGACTGGTGGCTGTGGCTGGTGGCCGAGACTGGCGGATGTGGCTGAGACTGTTGGAACTTACTGGTGGCTGTGGCTGGTGGCCGAGACTGGTGGCTGTGACTGAGATTGCTAGCTGTAGCTTGTGGCTGAGACTGCTGGCACTGACTGGTGGCTGTGGCTGAGACTGCTGGCTGCGGCTGAGACTGCTGTCTGCGGCTAAGACTGCTGGCACTGAGTGCTGGCTGTGGCTGAGACTGCTGACTGCGGCTGGTGGCTGAGATTGCTGGCACTGACTGCTGGCCTTGATCGCTTGGTATTACACTTTTTGTGATATAAGGTGATGAAAAACAGCTTTTTTGGCACATATTTTATTTTTTTACGTTCACCAGACGGGTTGGATCACACACTATTCTTATAGAGCAGGTTGTTACGGATACAGCAATGCCTAATATGTGCATTTTTTTATTTTAGTTTACACAACAAAAGCATTTTTGAAAAAAAAAATCATGTTTTTGTGTTTCCATTTTCTGAAAGCCATATTTTTTATATTTTTTGGGAGATTTTCTTAGGTAGGGTCTAATTTTTTGCAGGATGAGATGACGTTTTGATTGGTTCCATTATGGGGCACATATGACTTTTTGATTGCTTGGTATTACTCTTTATGTGATGTAAGGTGATAAAAAATAGATTATTTTGTCACATTTAATTTACATTTTTTTTATGGTGTTCACCAGATGGGTTGGATCACATGCTATTTTCATAGTGCAAGTCGTTACGGACATGATGATACCTAATATGTGCATTTTTTTAAACTTTATTTTATTCAATAAAAGCACGTTTTTGTGTCTCCATTTTCTGAAAGCCATATTCATTTAATTTTTTGGACAATTGGCTTATGTAGGGGCTCATTTTTGTAGGATGAAGGCACGGTTTAATTGGTGCTAATTTTGGATACATATATGACTTTTTTGATCACTTTTAATACCATATTTTGCGAAGTTCGGTGGGAAAAATTGCAATTCCATCGTAGTTTTTCTTTTTTTTATTATGGTGTTCACCATGCGGTAAATATAACATGATCCTTTTATAGATCAGGTCCTTACAGACGCGGCGATACCAAACATGTTTAGTGTTTTTTTATTATTTACATTTTTAACCAATTATCTGTGGATATAGGAAGTTTTTTTAATTTATTTTCTTTTCACTTTTTTTTTTACATTTGTGGGTGCCAGACCCACTTGGTTCTTGAAGATTCAGTGGTCCTGATGGCTTACAATACACTGCAGTACACTATATAGTGAACTGCAGTGTATTGAACTCACATTAAGCCTGATCAGGCTCCTGCCTTTAGCAAGAGCCTGATCAGGCTACCACTGCATGCCAGATGCCTGTAAAGGAGTCTGGTTGCCATCGTAGCCATCGGGAAGCTGCCACATCGCAGCGGCCCGATAGGGGAGGGAGCTCCCTCAGTTTACCGTTCAAGCACCAGCTGCTGCCACAGGAGAGCAGCGGCCCCTAAAGGAACACGGCATGGAAGGGTTTAAACGTCCGACATCGATGCCAGCACCGATGTCGGCCGTTTCAAGCAGAGTGTTAGCTGGACATTTCAGCTAACACTCTGCCCGCTGACGCTCTGCCTTCCTGAAAGGGGAGGGGTGCTGCGTGCTTTGCATCTCCTGAGCTGAGAGAGGAGCGGACGGCAGCGGGGGAACTGTGGCAGGAGCGGACGGCGGCGGGGGAGCTGTGTCCTCAGAGGTATCTTTGGGCATTCAGGCTGCAGGGAAACTTGTGTGTAGCGCTGTGTCCGTGTGGAGCGCTGTGTCCTTATTGGATGCCGCGTTTTCCCAGTGCAAAACTGGTGACACACACATGGACACAGCACACTCACACACGGATTTTATTATTATAGATTAGAAGTCAAGTTCCATAATGTAGAAATCCATACTATGTGTAGATCAGGGATGGCCAACCTAAGGCTCTCCAGCTGTTGCAAAACTTCAACTCCCAGAATGCCCAGACAACCCACAGCTATCAGCCTACAGCAGGGCATGGTGAGAATTGTATTTTTACAACAGCTGGAGAGCCGCGGGTTGGCCATCCCTGGTGTAGATCATCAACCTCACAACAAGCTGTCCAACAATAAAGTCTCTTTTAGGCTACATGCACACGACAGTTGTTTTTTGCGGTCCGCAAATAACGGATCCGTGTTTTTTTACATCCACATCCGTTCCGTTTGTCCGCAAATTTTGTAGGTTGTGTTTCCGTGTGTCTTCAGGTTTTTGCGGTCCGCAAAAAAAAACTAAAGGCTGTAATTCTTAAAATTTAATATATACAGGTTTCCCAGCAACCATCCACCAAAAAATATTAAATACCACCAGATGTAAAGCAGCTATCCTATAAATCAATGTTCAACACTTTAAATAGGCTTTGAGACATGACTCAGACATTAAATAAGCCAGCACCTCATCTGCAAACAGCTATTTCAGGGTGATTGCCCCCATCAGTGCAGAGCAGAGAGGCCTAAGGGTACTTTCACACTTGCGGCAATCCGGACGCAAACTGATGACATTTGTCAGACGGATCCGGATGCGGATCTGTCTGTCAAATGCATTGAAATACTGTATCTGTCTCTCTGGTGTGATCTGGAAAAACTGAGCCGGTATAAATTTTTTTTGCATTTTTAAAGGTCTGTGCATGCGCAGACCGACACTAATACACTTCAATGTAAATTAATGCCGGAATCTGGCAAGTGTTTTTGGCTGGAGAGAAACTGCAGCATGCTGCGGTATTTTCTCTGTCCAAAAAACAAAAGAGGGACTGAACTGAAGACATCCTGATGCATCCTGAAATGAATGCTCTCCATTGAGAATGCATTGGAATGCATTAGGATAAAACTGATCAGTTTTATTCCGGTATTGAGCTCCTGTGACGGAACTCAATACCGGAAAACAAAACCACTAGTGTGAAAGTACCCTAAGTCAAGATATGGAGGGTACAATTTCTTCTTGGGGAGAGAGCGCCTTAATCGGCGTGAGGAGACTTATAGACCATACATGCTCGTCTGGAATCCTGGGAAGAAAGGGATGCAAATAAGCTCTTAACAAGCTCTGCCTCTAATACCACCAGATATAGGCAGCTTAATATCCAAGACATGTCTCAAGGCATATTTAAAGGGTTGAACATTGACTTATAGGATAGCTGCCTTACATCTGGTGGCATTAGAGGCAGAGCTTGTTGAGAGCTCATTTGCATCCCTTTCTTTCCAGGATTCCAGAGGAGCATGTATGGCCTATAAGTCTCCTCACACTGACTAAGACGCTCTCTCCCCAAGAAGAGACCCCAGTTGGCCAGACCCCTTTTTCTAGACACTTTTCAGAAGTGAGAGTTGAGAAAAATGGTTAAAATACACAATATATCTGGTACACAGAATGTAGGACAGTTTTTGTTGCAATTTGTATGCATTTAGCTCAGTAAGTCTGCCCTAATACAGTGTATAGCAGAGCCGAGTTCGGTTTCAAGTTTTAAAGGGGTTTTCCACTTTAAAAATCAATTACCGAATTTATCACAAGATAAATCAGATATTTACGAGTGACTTTGTGAATATCTGACTTCAGCTCATCGGAACCGATACATTCTAATACTGTATAGAGACTGATCTCCGTACAGTATTATTCCAAAGTTTTGAACAAAGCGACTTCGGATGAAGTATCTGAAGCTCGCTTCGCTTAACACTAACCGGAATAATAAAGGCTTCCATCTTATTGGTATTAAATTACATTTACAGCTGATGTAGGAATAAGTAATTGTAGGAATAAATAAATAAAACTGATGCAGAATAAGTCTCCCTGCACTCTCCCTGCACACTCCCTCTCCAATATTCTTCTATTAATCGTTTTTAGCACCACTGTCCCTAGCGCATGAGCTCTTGTCCCGTCTCTCCCTATTACAGGACAATGGCGGAGACCAAGGGATGGCTATCTGCTATTGGCTGGCTGCACAGCATTATGGGTGATCTAGCATTCCCGGGCTTCTTACTTTTACTTTGTAACATGTGCAGACGTCATTTTAGGACAAACTAATTCGTTACCACGAAGCATAAGGGGATTTGGATTTGTTGCAAATAAAAATTTTCCTAAACTTTCACTTAAAATTCTTCATTTCCCTCAATGCTAATTTTTTATTTAAATGTAACATCTTTATTGATATACAAACCAAATACACAAAGTAAATTCTAACTTAATATAATGAATACCATTTTACCCCTAACCCCATTTCCCCCCAATCCCCCACCCACCCTGTGATGCGTCCGCCCCCCTCCCCCCCCCAACCCCCCTAGAAAAAGAAGAGAGAGGAGGGGAGAGGGGAAGGAGAGAATTTTTTTTATTATTATTTGTTATTATCTTCCAAATACAGTCAAGTCAGAACTTCCAGTCATCCCATATCTTAATCCATTTCTCTAATACCTCTCTCTGCTTATACAGAATCCGTTCATAGTTTTTAACCTTATTAACCAGATTTATCCAGTTATTTACCTCAGGAGTATGGCGTGCAAACCAGCTCCGACTAATCAGAAGTCTGGCCAGTAATAATATTCTCCCTAATAAGATCTTTTGATATTTATGAATACTTAATGACGAAAGATCGTTCAGTAGAAACAATTGTGGGTCGAGAGGAATCCGTATTCTTAGTTTGCCGGTAAGAAAACTACCAATATCATTCCAGTATTCTCCAAGTTCTTGACATGCCCAGATCATGTGCAGAAAATCTGCACCTACCGTATCACATCGAGTGCATTTAGAGGTATCTCTCAATCCACACTTGTTTAACCAGATGGGGGTAACATATAGTCTATGATAAATATTGAATTGTGTTAGAACATGATTAAAATTGTGAGATAGTAAAAATGCTTCCCCACCCGGCCAGTTGTATATTTAACCTTCTCCCAGGCCCTTTGTCCCGGCGATTGTGTCTCACCAAATCTTGACTTAAGCAATAGTTTATATATATTTGAAATCTTCATTCTTAGTGATATCTTCCCAAACCACTCATTTAGAGGAGAAGAATTATCTATTTCTAACAGTGATTTATCATCCAAACTAAAGAGTGCCGACCGAAGCTGAAAATACCGGAACCAAGAAAGGTTCTCTACATTATGTGATAATTCTACAAACGACTTAATCTCTCTATTCTTAACAACCTGTGTGATATAAAGAATCCCATTATTTTGCCAGAATTGATCCATTGCTATACCCTCTAGGATGTGTAAGTGAATATTATGCCAAAGAGGCGTGAATATAAGTGATCCCTTTAACCCCATCCATTCTCTAGTGGTAGCCCACATTTTTAATAATGATTTTGTGGTCTCTTTATGACCCTGATTTCTATTAATCAATAGCCCTGATTCCAGGAGCAATTGTTATTATGTGAGGAGCTTCTTACCAAACTACTTAGAAAAGTACTATTTTGCCATTCAAAACACATCCATAGCTTAGCAGCAATGAAATAGCCCTTGAAGCATGGGAGATTTAAACCCCCATGCTCCAACGGTTTATATAGATATTCCAATTTGAGTCTCACACGTTTTCTTCCTCAGACTAGGTCATTAATTATTCTTTCCATAAGTTTAAAATATTTATCCTCTATCCAAATAGGTATATTCCTAAGTACATAAAGGAATTGAGGTAGAATCACCATCTTGACCAGTGAGACTCGGTCAGCTCTAGATAAAGGTAGTCTCAACCAAATCCCTATTTTTGCTCTAGTTTTCATTATCAGTGGGATCAGATTGAGTTGTACCGAGTTTTCAACCTTGTGATATATCATCATACCCAAGTATTGGAAAGTGTCAACAACGTCTAGCTGGGTTATCGTGGACTCCTTTTGGGACACCGGATCTAATGGCATCAAAGTTGTCTTTGACCAGTTTATATCTAAGCCTGATACCTCACCAAATAGTTTAACCATGCAGATGATTCTTGGGATAGTTATTTCTGTATTATCTATGAAAAAAAGAACATCATCCGCGTATAAAGAAATGCGATCCTCCGCGCCTAGTATTCCAAATCCTTTAATTTGAGCATCCTGCCTAATAGCCAGAGCCAAAGGCTCAATATAAATATCAAATAAGAGTGGTTATAATGGGCAGCCCTGGCGGGTACCTCTGCTTAAGTCAAAACTAGTAGTGAGGCTCCCATTGATACTCAACTTAGCCGTAGGGGATCTATAGAGTAATTTAATCATATTAATGAATCTCTCCCCAAAGCCCATCCTGGCCAGAACCCTCCACAGAGATCACCACTCCACCCTGTCAAAGGCCTCAGAGGCATCCAATGACAGGATGGAGCGAGCAGACCCCCCAGGAGCCTGCATATTAGCGAAGAGCCAATGGAGATTGAGATGAGTGCCCTTATTTGGAATGAAATCATTCTGGTCCGGATGGACAATGGAGGAGATAACCCCAGAGAGTCTTGTGGCCAAAATCCTTGCCAGGAGCTTTACATCTGCATTCAGCAGTGAAATCGGTCTATAGGATCCCAAATCTGTGGGGTCCTTACCTTTTTTTGGAATTAATATTATTACAGCTTCCATCATTGAGCCCGGCAAGTTCCCCTCCTCCACCGATTCAGCAAGGACCCCCAACAGTCTAGGAAAAATAACCTCCTTATATTTACTATAAAATTCATATGGAAGTCCGTCTGAACCGGGGGTGGAATTACCCGAGCATAATTTAACCCCTTAAGGACTCAGCCCTATTTCACCTTAAGGACTTGGCCATTTTTTGCAAATCTGACCAGTGTCACTTTAAGTGGTGATAACTTTAAAACGCTTTGAATTATCCAGGCCATTCTGAGATTGTTTTTTCGTCACATATTGTACTTCATGACATTGGTAAAATTAAGTCAAAAAAAATATTCTTTTTGCATAAAAAAATACCTAATTTACCAAAAATTTGGAAAAATTTGCAAATTTCAAAGTTTCAGTTTCTCTACTTCTGTAATACATAGTAATACCCCCAAAAATTGTGATGACTTTACATTCCCCATATGTCTACTTCATGTTTGAATTGTTTTGGGAATGATATTTTATTTTTGGGGGATGTTACAAGGCTTAGAAGTTTAGAAGCAAATCTTGAAATTTTTCAGAAATTTACAAAAACCCAATTTTTAGGGACCACTACAACTCTGAAGTCACTTTGCGAGGCTTACATAATAGAAACCACCCAAAAATGACCCCATTCTATAAACTACACCCCTCAAGGTATTCAAAACTGATTTTACAAACTTCGTTAACCCTTTAGGTGTTGCACAAGAGTTATTGGCAAATGGGGATGAAATTTGAGAATTTAATTTTTTTGCCTAATTTTCCATTTTAACCCATTTTTTACACTAACAAAGCAAGGGTTAACAGCCAAATAAGACTGTATCTTTATTGCCCTGACTCTGCCGTTTACAGAAACACCCCATATGTGGCCGTAAACTACTGTACGGCCACACAGCGGGGTGTAGAGTGAAAGGTGCACCGTTTGGTTTTTGGAAGGCAGATTTTGCTGGACTGGTTTTTTGACACCATGTCCCATTTGAAGCCCCCCTGATGCACCCCTAGAGTAGAAACTCCATAAAAGTGACCACATCTAAGAAACTACAACCTCAAGGTATTCAAAACTGATTTTACAAACTTTGTTAACCCTTTAGGTGTTGCACAAGATTTAATGGAAAATAGAGATACAATTTCAAAATTCCACTTTTTTGGCAGATTTTCCATTTTAATATTTTTTTCCAGTTACAAAGCAAGGGTTAACAGACAAACAAAACTCATTATTTATGGCCCTGATTCTGTAGTTTACAGAAATACCCCATATGTGGTCGTAAACCGCTGTACGGGCAAAAGGCAGGGCGCAGAAGGAAAGGAATGCCATACGGTTTTTGGAAGGCAGATTTTGCTGGACTGGTTTTTTTGACACCATGTCCCATTTGAAGCCCCCCTGATGCACCCCTAGAGTAGAAACTCCAAAAAAGTGACCCCATTTTAGAAACTACGGGATAGGGTGTTGGTACTAGTTTAGGGTACATATGATTTTTGGTTGCTCTATATTACACTTTTTGTGAGGCAAGGTTACAAGAAATAGCTTTTTTTGCACCGTTTTTTATTTTTGTTATTTACAACATTCATCTGAAAGGTTAGATCATGTGGTAATTTTATAGAGCAGGTTGTCACGGATGCGGCGATACCTAATATGTATACAATTTTTTTTATTTATGTAAGTTTTACACAATGATTTCATTTTTAAAAAAAAAAAGTTTTAGTGTCTCCATAGCCTAAGAGCCATAGTTTTTTCAGTTGTAGGGCGATTATCTTAAGTAGGCTCTCATTTTTTGCCGGATGAGATGACTGTTTGATTGGCACTATTTTGGGGTGCATATGACTTTTTGATCGCTTGCTATTACACTTTTTGTGACGTAAGATGACAAAAAATGGCTTTTTTTACACCGTTTATATTTAAATTTTTTTACGGTGGTCACCTGAGGGGTTCGATCATGTGATATTTTTATAGAGCCGGTCGATACGGACGCGGCGATACCTAATATGTATACTTTTTTTTATTTATGTAAGTTTTACACAATGATTTCATTTTTGAAACAAAAAAAAATCATGTTTTAGTGTTTCCATAGTCTAAGAGCCATAGTTTTTTCAGTTTTTGGGCGATTATCTTGGGTAGGGTATGATTTTTGCGGGATTAGATGACGGTTTGATTGTTACAATTTTGGCGTACATGTGACTTTTTTGATCACTTTTATTACCTTTTTTGGGAAGTAAGGTGGGCAAAATTTCAATTTCATCATAGTTTTTTATTTTTTATTTTTATGGCGTTCACCGTTCGGGTAAAGTAACATGACCGTTTTATAGATCAGGTCGTTACGGACGCGGCGATACCAAACATGTGTAGGTAATTTTTTTTTTTCATTTTTAATCAGTGAGAAATGTGTTTTTTGATTTTTACTTTTCTTTTCACTTTTTTTCACTTTTTTTTTGACCCAGACCTACTTGGTTCTTGAAGATCCAGTGGGTCTGATGTCTGTATAATACAGTACAGTACAATATATATTGTACAGTACTGTATTTTACTTACACTTTGTCTGAACAGATCTATGCCTTTAGCACAGCTCTGTTCAGCACCATGGACAGCAGGATGCCTGCGAAAGCGTCCTGTTGCCATGGGAACCTTCCCCGTCTGCTCAGTTGTGGCCACAACTTCGCAGACGGGGAAGGGTAAGGACGGGGGCTCCCTCCCTCTGTCACCCCATCCTGTCGGGGGGCTGCAAAGGCAGCAGCCCCTCGATGGGAGAGGGAGCCGCATCTTACTGTTAACTCTTTCCATACAGCGGTCCGTACGGACCGCTGTATGGAAAGGGTTAAACGGCTGACATCGCATCACAGATGTCAGCCATTTATACCAGAGTGTCAGCAATGTGCTGACACTCTGGTATACCACTGTACACCAACGATTATTCAAGAGGAGGCGGGCGGGGGATCGTGATCACACCTGCCGCACCGCCCGCCTCCCGCACCGCCCGCAACACCTTCCCTGCACCACCCGCCGCCATAAAACCATTCAGGGGTGCAGGGGGGGTGGAAAAAAATGTATATGGGGCATTTTGAAGTTTGATCCCCGCGGCCTGGGACCGCGGGGATCAGAATCAGCAAAAAGCGCAGCAAACCGCAGGTCTGAATTGACCTGCGGTTTGCTGCGATCTCCGATACGGGGGGGTCATATGACCCCCCCGGCGTTTTGACAGGATGCCGGCTGAATGATTTCAGCCGGAATCCTGTTCGGATTAACCCCAGCAGTGCCGCAATCTAATTTTAAACTCATGACATACCGGTACGTCATGGGTCCTTAAGGACTCTGGAAACATGCCGTACCGGTACATCATGCGTCCCTAAGGGGTTAATTGCCCCTTCAAGCTCCTGAATTGAGAGGTCAGCCTCCAGTACCTTTTTTTGAGCCGGGGTAATAGTAGGAAAAACAATACTATTGAGATAGGAATCCATCATCTTACGGCTCTATAAAGGTCTGAGAAGTAGTCAAGGAAGGCCTCCTCTATGAAGTCCTGTCCACTAACTATCCTCCCATTAGCCAATTGAATGGTATCTATATATTTTTTGGACTCCTGACTCGAGATCACTCTGGATAGAAGTTTCCCCGGTCGCCCCGATTCCGTAAAGTATTTTTGACCCTTAAAAAAGAGACTCTGTTGGGCCTTCTCCAGCAAAAAGTTAGAGTATGCTTGTGTAGTCTTCTGCATAGTTTCCCTATTTTCCTCTGTCCTACTTATATAGAAAGATTGTGTAGCTGAGGAGGCTTGTTCTTTTAAGTTTTTCTCATTTTTCCCGTACTCCTTTCTCAAGTTGGCAATATTGCTGACCATTATTCCCCTCATATAGGCCTTAAAAGTATCCCATACTACTTGGATTTTAGCTGAACCACAATTAGTAACCCAAAATTGGTTAATTTCCTTTTGTATAATTTCATGTTTCTTTATTACTGATAGCCAATAGGGGTTTAATCTAAATGGAGACCTCCCTATTTGTTTATCATGAGTCAGCAAAGTTTAAAGAGTAGGGGGTAAATGGTCCGAGAATAGTCCTAGTCTCGTACGTCATGCATTTTACATATCGCACATATTTTTTATTAATCAAGGCAGGGTCTTTTCTGGACATAGATCTACCTGATTTACTATACATGAGAATACCCTTCTTCCCCTGTCCAGGACTTCCCCCAAACATCCTCGAACACAGCAAAAACGTGCCAAGGGGGACCCCCGAACAGAGGAGTCTCCCGTGGCACCCATAGAGACCCTGTCTAACGCAGGGTTAATAACAGTTGAAGTCTCCAATAATCAATGTAGAACATTCTGGCCATTATCGATACATTTTAGCAAATAATTAGTACTAAGACCGAGAATGGAGGTGGGAATATAGACAAGAGGCTAGAAATACACATCTTCCCAGGCTCAATTTACAATATAGGTATCACGGTCGTCAGTAGGGCTATCACATACTGATGCACAGAGGGAGGGAACGAGGAAGGCCCTGCCCAAGTGAGAGGGAAGATGGTGACCCCTGACTCACCTGGTGGCCGGCACCTGGCTGCCCTGACGTCCCTAGACGGGTTCCTCACCCGTACGCCGATCACGTGCCTAAAGCCCTGGCTTTCCCTGAGCTGAGCCCTAGGTAGTGAACAGGGCGATGGGAACACTAGTCCGCACCACTAACTCTAAGGGAAAACACCAAGGGGAGGACAGACAACACAGACTCAACATATATTCCCAGGTGGGCGACAACAGGAGACAACAATAAGCCCAACAGGGATCCGGAGGGTAGCACTCAGGAACGACAAGCAGGATTCACCACTCCAGTGGGTCAGTATAGATGTCCAGGCAGGAAGCTCTATAACTGGCAACTAGAGAAGTGTGAGGGGAGAATATAAGGAGGTAGGGAGTGGCAGACAAGAAACAGCTGAGGAGGAGAAGCTACGGATCCCTGAGAGAGACAAAAAGGATAGCAAGGCAAACACAGAAAACAATCACTAAAAAACAACGTGATCTTTAGATATAGAGCGCGCAGCCACCCGCTGCGACTTCCTGACCCCGGGTATAAGACGAGTCAGACGTGGCTCTTGATTACCCTCGTGACAATAGGAAGACAAATCTCCCTGGGTGATCAAACAGAAGATGCCTCGCACATAAAGTCAATCGTTCTATGAATAAGACAGTCACTCCCTAGAATAACTAGAGAGGTATTAGAATGATAGTGTGCGCAGCTCATCCCAGGTGGCCACCCTGGAGGTCTCCCCGGTAAGATGTGTTTTTATCAAGGCATACAATAGCTGGAAGTGTGCACGCATCAGATCAAAAACCGCTTGTCTCTTTCTTCTATTCCCAAACCTCTAACATTCCCAGGTAAGAATTCTGATTGACATTTAGACAGCAATAAAAAAAAAAAATATAAAAAAAAAAAGAAACCTCTCCTCCCCACACTGGACGCATCACTCCCACAACCACCCCCAAACCAATTAATCCACCGCATATTGCAGCAGATCTCTCACCTATGACCATCCCTCCCCCCACACCCCGCCGCTCATCACCTCCCTGCCAGTTAAACAGAGAAAGGGAAAAGTATCGAACATCAAATGTTCATTTCGTTCAAGCCACTCCGCAGCCTTGTCCGGCGTATCAAAAAAAAAAGGTTTGTATCCTTAAAAATAATCCTGGAGTTTGGCTGGGGGAAAACAAGTGAGTACTTAATATCCCTTTCTCTTAACCTTCTTTTTAACATTAATAAAAGAGCGTCTCTTTTCTTGGACATCTTTGAAAAATCTGGAAAAAAGGCCAATCTATTTCCATCATATAAAACAGGGGGACATTCCCTCGCCCTTTCTTAATACTATATCTCTTTCCCTTGAAACCAACATTTTGGCGAGGAGTGTCCGTGTTGTCTCCCAGGAATTAATTTGCCGCCTGGACCTCGGTGGGGCTCTTTCTACAAGAAACGAGGGCGAGAAGTGTTCCCTGCCAAAATTTTCAAGAATCATCGTCTGTATGAATTGAGTAGGGTTCTTATCTTCTGCGCCCCTCTGGGATCCCCAAGATTCTTACATTATATCTTTGTGATCTATCTTCCAGATCCACCACCTTTATTTTATGGAGATTGAGTTCTGTCCTTAAGGTGTACATCTCTATGTTTATTTTTTTAGATTCATTCTGGTATAGTAACCATCAAGCTCTCCACTTTGTCAACTCTCTCTCGATTTTGGACATATCCATCCTATAGTCATCCACATCGACTTGGATTACCCCCAAGCTGGGTTGTGATTGACCTGAATTAGGTCCCCGTTCTGTTTAACCCGCAGTAGTATTTCTTTTAGCGGGGAGGGGTTGATATTGATCACATCTTCTCCTCTATCCCTCCTCCCCCTTGAGGTACCCAGAAGCTTTTTGTACTTGAAATTCAGGGTTCCACTTCAGGGTTATCAGTTCTTTTTATGCTAGACTCCTTTTGCCCCGCCCCTATTAATCCTTGGGGACCTCAGGAATTTATCTATTTTTTATCTATTTTTGCTCCGTCAAAGGGTTTAGTGGCCAATTTCTGACCAGAGAGATCCACAGAGCGCCTACTAGCCTTTGGAGCCATTTCTTTTTTTTCTCTTTTTTTCTTTTTCCTTTGTATTCGCCTTATTTCCTTTTATTTTTCCACCTTTTTCACCTCTCTTTTTTTTTTTTCTCTCCCCCTCCCCCTATTTTTTTTCCTTTCTCTCCTTTTTTTTTCGCCTTTTTCCTATTTATATATTTGTTTTTTTCCCCCCTTTTTTTCCTTCCCCGCTCTTATATATACAGTTCCCAATTCTTTACATATGGTATCACATAGACCAGAAATACAATGGTAGCCTTTTGTTGGTTAGTTGAATAGTTAGCTAGTTAGTGAGTTAGTTAGTCATCAAAGGAGCAGTAAAGCAGCAATCTCACCCATCTTCGATTTTCAGGCCATCAGCCGACCAGGCTGGGAGATACATGGAGCGCAGCCATGCAGACCAGCAGGCCACAGGGAACCAGAGGACCAAACAAAGGTCTGCAAAGACTGCGGAGGGGTCACCAGGAGGGAAAGCAGGAGGAACAGCAAGTAACCAACCAGGGGAGAGAAAACACCACCCCAAGCCACCGGCCAACTCCAGTAGGCACAGGGGGAAGGCAGGAGGGAAGCAGTAGGGATGAGAGGCAAATGGTCAGTAAGCAGTACCGGTCCCGATCCCCAACAAATGGGGCAGAAGAGACGAGCGGAGCGCCAAACGACCGAAGTCCAGCGGAACCCCAGATGCCGTCAGTCGCGGTTCCAGGACGGGAAAGCAGGAGGCAGGGAGCAGGAGAAGAGGGAGAGACGTGGGCCCCACTCAAAGGAAGGAGGAGGTAGGAGCGAACGGAGGACACCAAGCGGCCCGAGCCACAATCCAGGCAATCCAGGACCACAGAATAAGGTAAGCGGGGACGCCACAAACAGGAACAGCGTTGGTCAGCGAGGCATGAGCTGGAGGCGGAGAGAGCGCAGACTCCTACGACATCACGTCATCACCCTGCAAACAGCAACCCCCCCTCAATGCAAAGTTTAATATAAGATATAATTTCTGGCACAAGATTCTGGTTGTTATGCAGCTCATTGAAATCTCCTCGATTTTCACTTGCACATTAAGCAATCAGGGTACTTCAGAAATTTATAACATGTTCTCATGTTTGCAAATGATCGGAATGTTTTACACCTCCATAATGAATTCTATAGTGTGATTGAATTTTGTCAGATTGTAACATGCTGAGTATTCCACTAGTTGCATTGTTATGAAATGTACACGACTGGTTTCTTACTGCTTCTTCAGCTGGGTAACACTGACATGTCTGCAGTGAAGAGAATATAGAGGAGAGAAGAATCTTTCATGTGTCATGATCATGATATTAATTAAGGATCTTTACTATAAGAAAATAGATGTAAATTGTTGAAAATATATTAGACAGTTATTTCTGTCATACCAGCAATGCATAACTCCAGCTATTAGTATGTGTTTGGTAAGTGGGGAACTTTATGATTTTCTGTCCCTGTCCTAAAGCCGCAGTTTCTAGATGTCTGCAGGCATATTGCATAACACGGGCGGCCCAGCAGTGCTGCTATCGTAGCTCTAATGTATCAAGGATGCATCAAGGTTTTAGCCATATTCAACGACACACACCAGGAGGGGATCTCATGCTTTCGTCCACTTATATTTTCCCACAAGTTACACCCTTGCAGAAAACGTAAACATAAAAACGAGATAAAAAAAAAAAGGTAATTTTCTGATGACACATTCCCTTTAACTTTACCTACATAATTAAAGCCATTTGCTGAAGTGAGACTACCCCTTTGAATTCTTGCCACAGCCCTGCTTTGAAGGCTATGTACACCTTTGGAGGCAATTTTTGTTTATGATTGCATTTCCATCTTTTTTGGCTAAAAATGATGTTTCAATTGGCCTTTATTAAAAAATATTGAGCCGTTCTGTCACAAAGGGTTAACTGTTTTTCTAAGAGTGTGACTGGTACTTTCACTTTCACTTTTGTGCCGGTCATCTAATAACCCCCTCAACTCTAAACTACTGAGAGGTCAAAAAATAGGGATGAGCGAACCCGTGGAAGTTTGGTTCGCCGGGTTCGGCCCGAACTTCTGTCAAAGTTTGGGTTCAGGACCCGAACTTGCACCCGAACCCCATTAAAATTCAATGGGGACCCGACCTTTACTTTATTATTTTCCGTTATAACATGGTTATAACAGAAAATAATAGCATTCTTAAGACACAATGCTAAATAAAATGGCCATTGAGGGGTTAAAAAAACTAAAAAAAAACTCACCTCATCCACTTGATTGCACAGCGGTATCCTCTTCTTTCTTCTTTCTGCAGGACCTGCAAAAGGACCTGTGATGACGTCACTGTGCTCACCACGTAGTGAGCGTGTGACATCACCGCAAGTCTGTCTATCTTCATTCAGCAGGACCTGCGATGACGTCACCGCGCTCACCACTTGGTCCTGCAGAAAGAAGAGGATACCGGCTGTGCGATCAAGTGGATGAGGTGAGTGTTTTTTTATTATTTTTAACCACTCTAATGGCCATTTTATTTAGCATTCTGTCTTAAGAATGCTATTGTTTTCCGTTTATAACTACAGTTGAGCCAACTGCAAAGTTCGGGTTCGTGCCGAACTTTGCAAGTTCGGGTGCCCGGACCCGAACCCAGACTTTTTCACTAAAGTTCGGGTTCGGTGTTTGAGTTATTTTATTATTTTCCGTTATAACATGGTTATAACGGAAAATAATAGCATTCTTAAAACTAAATAGACATTTTATTTAGCATTCTGTTTTAAGAATGCTATTATTTTCCGTTATAACCATGTTATAACGGAAAATAATAAAGTGAAGTTCGGGTCCCCAATGACTTAAATGGGGTTCGGGTTCGGGGTGTAGTTCGGGTCAAGTTCGGGTCCCGAACCCGAACTTTGACATAAAGTTCGGCTGAACCCGGCAAACCCGAAATTCCACGGGTTCGCTCAACCCTAGTTATAACCATGTTATAATGGAAAATAATAAAAATCACCCGAACACCGAACCTGAACTTCAGTGAAAAAGTCAGGGTTCGGGTCCGGGTAACTCGCTCAACCCTAGTCAAAAACTCTTATTTAAGCCCCATTCTTAAAAGTAAGATAAGAACTGAGCTACAGTATAATGAGTGTTTATAATGTCAGAGAGCAGAGATAAGGAGCCTGTCAGCTTTCCAAATGACGGAAAAGACAGAAAATCCAGAGGCTGCTACTAGCGCATTTAAGCTATATACACAAAAAGGATTCCATATTGTTAATAAAGACCAATTGAAAAAATAAGTACAATTCAATAATAATAAAATTGCCCCCAAAGGTATACATAGCCTTTAACGCTGAGGCTACATGACGATGACTTGGAAGCGGCCTAAACTGTAACCATAGAATCGCAAAAATACCAGCATTGTTGGACCTCAATAAACTTTGCTGAAAAACAAAGCCTGAGCTACAAGAAAAAAGTTTATGTTTTTAAGCCTGGTCATCAAGGGATTAACTTTAAAATGATCTAATTCACAGTTAACGCTAACATATGAAGTAGACTAAACCGAACGTCTCCCTTTAAATATGAAGTCAACTTAGCTCTTAAAGGGATTTATGGTACTGTGCTTCCCTTAAATGCAGATCCCAGATGCTTGCCTCTCATGAATTATGGCAGATGAGGTCTCTAACTCAGGACACCTCTCTCCATTTCCTTCCTTTTTTCTCTCTCTCTCTCTCTGCTTCTCTTGAATTGACTCATACAAAATGTGGGTTTGTTAGGATCTGAATTTTTAAAAAAATTTGTGTTGAATTTCTGAATTTTGTAAAAGATTCACTCATCTCTAGTCATTTAAATGCAATAGGCTACAGAAATCTTTCTTTTTGTCTATACTTATTTCCACCACCCCCCCTCCTCCACTACATAAAGCACTTCCCTGCCTAAAGAATTTGGTAAAGGGAGAGACCACTGCTGTCAGCAAACTTTTGGTTTCTGTGGTTCTAACTTTAACACCCAAAACAGCTGTTGATCTGCAAACTAATGGGGTCATTTTTCACAACTCCTTTGGAAAATGAAAAGTGGAATCTGATTGGTTGCTATGGGCAACTAAGACAGTTTTACTTTTCACAAGTTTGAAAAATCTCCCCCTAATTATCTGTTTGAACCTACTTGTCATTTAGCTCTTTTTATATTTAGGTAGAAATGAGTAAAAACTAATTTGACTGATGTCAAAGTTTTCATTTGTCAAATCATTATAACAATGGGTTGAAAAACCTCCATGTTTCACAGTGAAGTCAATGAGATGACATTAGTTGTTCCAGGTGCTATGTCTTAAAATGACATCCATAATTGTGGTATCTATCATTCTCCTCAGTAGTAATTCTGACTTCAATATACACTCACCTAAAGAATTATTTGGAACACCTGTTCTATTTCTCATTAAGGCAATTATCTAGTCAACCAATCACATGGCAGTTGCTTCAATGCATTTAGGGGTGTGGTCCTGGTCAAGACAATCTCCTGAACTCCAAACTGAATTTCAGAATGGGAAAGAAAGGTGATTTAAGCAATTTTGAGCGTGGCATGGTTGTTGGTGCCAGACGAGCCGGTCTGAGTATTTCACAATCTGCTCAGTTACTGGGATTTTCACGCACAACCATTTCTAGGGTTTACAAAGAATGGTGTGAAAAGGGAAAAACATCCAGTATGCGGCAGTCCTGTGGGCGAAAATGCCTTGTGGATGCTAGAGGTCAGAGGAGAATAGGCCGACTGATTCAAGCTGATAGAAGAGCAATGTTGACTGAAATAACCACTCGTTACAACCAAGGTATGCAGCAAAGCATTTGTGAAGCCACAACATGCACAACCTTGAGGCGGATGGGCTACAACAGCAGAAGACCCCTCCGGGTACCACTCATCTCAACTACAAATAGGAAAAAGAGGCTACAATTTGCACAAGCTCACCCAAATTGGACTGTTGAAGACTGGAAAAATGTTGCCTGGTCTGATGAGTCTCGATTTCTGTTGAGACATTCAAATGGTAGAGTCCGAATTTGGCGCAAACAGAATGAGAACATGTATCCATCCTCTGATGGCTACTTCCAGCAGGATAATGCACCATGTCACAAAGCTTGAATCATTTCAAATTGGTTTCTTGAACATGACAATGAGTTCACTGTACTAAAATGGCCCCCACAGTCACCAGATCTCAACCCAATAGAGCATCTTTGGGATGTGGTGGAACGGGAGCTTCGTGCCCTGGATGTGCATCCCTCAAATCTCCATCAACTGCAAGATGCTATCCTATCAATATGGGCCAACATTTCTAAAGAATGCTATCAGCACCTTGTTGAATCAATGCCACGTAGAATTAAGGCAGTTCTGAAGGCAAAAGGGGGTCCAACACCGTATTAGTATGGTGTTCCTAATAATTCTTTAGGTGAGTGTATAATGAGAACTGTTAATGGGTAACCTATATCACTGTGTATGGTCACACCTTTTGTAAAATACGTATTTACACCCACAAATCGCACTAACTTCTCCCCACGTGTCATGGTCTTACCTGCTTGCTGCTCTCCTTCGTTTGACATGTGCTGGCGGCCATCTTGGGTCCTGGGTTTCTTGTAGCCTTCCACCCTGCGGCTCCTCCTTCCCCTGGGAGGAGCTGGATGCCTAGCTCATATATATAGGAGGTCTGTGGCTTCAGTTCCTTGCTTGGTCCTCTTGTGTTCACATGCTTCTAAGACTGCTGCTGCTTCTGGTTCCTGATCCTGGCTTCGTCTGACTACCCTGCTGGTTCCTGATCCTGGCTTCGTCTGACTACCCTGCTGGTTCCTGATCCTGGCTTCGTCTGACTACCCTTCTGGTTCCCCCGACCTCTGGCTTCGCAAAGACTCTGCTCGGTTTCACCATCCGTTTGGACTTTTGCTTTACAGCTTTATTTTCAATAAAGCCTTCTTATTTTCACTTATCTCTTGTTGTACGTCTGGTTCATGGTTCCGTGACATTAGGACCAAGCCATGAATTCTGACGGTACAGGGCCATCCTCGCTACCCACGCTGGTTGCCAGACTTGATCAGCAGGATCACCTGTTGGGTCGGATCGCTGTGGCGTTGCAAACCCTGCTTGAACGCACGGCTCATTTCGCTCCCGTTGCCGATGGGTCGGTTGTCGCTCCTGGGCTCGCTCCTACTGCCGCTCCGGTTGTTGCGCCAGAGTCTACCCCGACACCTGTTGTTGCGCCTGCGGTGTTTCGGGGTATGACCGGTTCTGCCCCTCTTCCACAGCGCTTTGGGGGGAGAGCCAACTCAGTGCCGAGGTTTCCTTAACCAGGTGGGCATTTATTTCGAGTTGCTGCCACATGCCTTTCCTACTGAGAGATCAAAGGTGGGCTTCTTGATCTCGCTGCTCTCGGACAAGGCCTTGGCCTGGGCCAGCCCTTTATGGGAGAACAACAATCCGGTGGTTGCCGAGTTTTCCGGTTTTGTTGCTTCTCTTCGGAAGGTATTCGATGTGCCGGCTCGTGCTGCCTCTGCTGCGAAGCTCCTTATGTCCATCAGACAGGGTTCACGATCCGTAGCTGAATACGCCATTGAGTTTCGTACCCTGGCAGCAGAGGTGGGCTGGAATAATGAGGCTCTGGTCGCTGCTTTCTCTCATGGTCTCTCGGATGCCTTGAAGGATGAGGTTGCAGCTAAGGACCTACCAGTTGAGCTCGAGTCTCTTATTTCTTTCCTGATTTTGATTGACACCAGACTCAGGGAGAGACCTTCCTTTAAGGAGAACCTGCGGAGGTCTTCTAACAGATTGGTGCCTACGTTTGCTGTCCCACCCGTGCCTCCCTCTCCTCCCACGCCTCCTGGGGATGACTTGTCTGGGGGGTGAACCCATGCAGCTGGGGTTTGCTCGCCTGTCCGAGGGGGGAGAGGGCACTCCGAAGACGCGAGGGCCGATGCATGTACTGTGGTCTCGGTGGGCATTTTCGGTTGGCATGTCCGAACCGTCCGGGAAACGCTCGTACCCTGAGATCCTGTCGGGGGCAGATCTTGGGTGGAGTCTCCTCGTCCCCGGTTTCCCCGTGTTTGACAAACCACTGATCACTGTTGTCCTCTCCTGGGTCGGGGGCTCGGTGACGACCCAGGCGTTGGTGGACTCTGGTGCTGGTGGTTTGTTCATTGATAGTGTGTTCGCTGCCGCCAATTCCATTCCTCTGCAGGCTCGAGGTTCCCCACTGGCTCTTGAGGCGATAGACGGCAGACCCCTTCTGCCGCCACACGTGACTCATGAGACCCTTCCAGTGGGGATAGCCATTGGTGCCGTTCACAGAGAGTCGGTCTGCCTCCAGGTTATTTCGTCTCCACACTACTCGGTGGTCTTGGGGTACCCCTGGCTCCAGAAGCATAATCCGACTTTCGATTGGAGATCGGTCGAGATCCTCTCGTGGTCACCGCAGTGTGGGGGCTAGTTTGCATCCATGGGTCTGTCAAGTTGCTGTGTACTTCCTCGGACTCTCTGTTGCCTCCTGAATACGAGGAGTACCGGGATGTATTCGATAAGGTGCGCGCGGTTGCCCTACCTCCGCACCGCCCATACGATTGTGCCATAGAGTTACAATCTGGTGCCGTTCCTCCTCGTGGCAAAGTCTATCCACTGTCGGTAGCGGAGAATGAGGCCATGGAGGAGTACGTGAGGGAGGCGCTTTCACGCGGACACATTCGCAAATCTTCGTCCCCGGCAGGGGCTGGATTTTTCTTTGTGAAAAAGAAGGGCGGTGAGTTGAGGCCTTGCATCGATTACAGGGGTCTCAATCGCATCACGATCAAGAACGCTTACCCGATACCCTTGATTTCCGAGCTGTTCGATCGCCTTAAAGGGGCCACGGTCTTTACCAAACTCGACCTGAGGGCGGCATATAACCTGGTAAGGATCAAGGGTAGGCGATGAGTGGAAGACCGCGTTTAACACCAGGACCGGGTCATTACGAATCCTTGGTTATGCCCTTTGGGTTGTGCAATGCGCCCGCAGTCTTTCAGGAATTCATCAACGATGTTTTCCGTGACCTGTTGCAGCAGTGTGTGGTAGTCTATTTGGATGACATCTTGGTATATTCTGAATCCATGGAGGCCCACATTCTGGATGTCAGACGAGTGTTGCAACGGTTACGAGAGAACAAGCTGTTCGGTAAGCTTGAGAAATGCGAATTTCACCGATCCCAGGTAACCTTCTTAGGTTACATCATTTCCGCTGAGGGGTTCTCCATGGATCCTGAGAAGGTTTCGGCTGTCTTACAGTGGCCCCAGCCCAGTAGTCTTCGTTCCCTGCAGCGCTTTTTGGGGCTTCGCCAATTATTATCGGAAGTTCATCAGGGACTTTTCCATGCTGGCCAAGCCTCTCACGGATCTGACCAGGAAGGGCAGTAATTCCCAGGTCTGGCCGCTCGAGGCCATCCGAGCTTTTGAGGCCCTAAAGTCTGCCTTTGTGTCGGCTCCGATTCTGTCGCATCCCAACCCTGGGTTGCCCTTTGTCCTCGAGGTGGACGCGTCTGAGACGGGAGTAGGCGCCCTTCTGTCTCAGCGTAGAACACCAGAGGGTCCTCTGCTTCCTTGTGGGTTTTACTCCCGGAAACTGTCTTCCGCGGAGTGCAACTATCAGATTGGTGACAGGGAGTTATTGGCCATCGTGCAGGCCCTTAAAGAATGGAGGCACTTGCTCGAGGGTTCGGTGGTTCCGGTTCTCATCCTGACGGACCACAAGAATCTGACCTACCTTTCTGAGGCCAAGAGATTGACACCACGTCAGGCCAGATGGGCTCTGTTCTTGTCACGTTTTAATTACGTGGTCTCCTACCTACCCGGTTCCAAGAACATCAGGGCGGATGCCTTATCACGGCAGTACTCCGAGCTGTCCCAGGGAGGAGTCGATTCCGACTTCGGTCATACCTCCGAATCAGATCCTGGCCGCCATTCGCACCAGCCTGACCTCTCCCCTGGGTGAGCAGATTTTGGCGGCTCAATCTGGTGCTCCCTCTGGGAGACCCAACGGCAGATGTTTTGTGCCTGAGGAGTTGCGCACTCGGTTGTTGCGAACCTACCATAACTCCAAGACCGCGGGGCATCCTGGAAAGAATCAGCTGTCCTGGGCTGTTTCACGTCTGTTCTGGTGGCCTTCCCTACGTTCCGACATCGCCGCATATGTAGCGGCATGCTCCGTTTGTGCCCAGAGTAAGTCCCCTCGGCACCTTCCGTTGGGCCTTCTGCAACCCATAGCCACCGGGGAGCGCCCATGGTCACACCTGGGGATGGATTTCATTGTGGACCTCCCTGCATCCCGAGGCCATACGGTCATTCTCATGATTGTGGATCGGTTTTTCCAAAATGTGCCACTGTGTTCCTCTCAAGAAGTTACCCTCTGCACAAGAGTTGGCCACGATTTTTGCCAGGGAGGTCTTCCGGTTGCACGGTTTGCCTAAGGAGATTGTGTCGGATCGGGGGAGTCAGTTTGTGTCCAGGTTCTGGCGCGCCTTTTGCTCCCAGTAGGGGATTCATCTCTCCTTCTCCTCGGCCTACCACCCTCAGTCCAATGGGGCCGCAGAACGATCCAATCAGGCCTTGGAGCAATTCCTTCGTTGCTATGTCTCCGATCACCAAGACAATTGGGTTGACCTCCTGCCTTGGGCTGAGTTTGCCAGGAACACGGCGGTGAACTCTTCCTCTGGGACGTCTCCCTTCATGGCCAATTATGGGTTCCAACCTGCCGTGTTACCGGAGGTATTCTCTCCCCAGGATATTCCGGCTGTGGAGGATCACCTTTCCGTCCTACGTGCTTCTTGGGTACAGATCCAGAAGTCCCTTGAGGTCTCTGCGCAGCGCCAGAGATTCCAGGCTGATCGCAGACGAGCGCCTGCTCCTTCCTACCAGGTCGGAGACCGTGTATGGTTGTCCACCCGCAACCTCAACCTTCGAGTGCCCACTCCCAAGCTGGCGCCTCGCTTTGTTGGTCCCTTCCGAGTGCTTCGCAGGGTAAACCCGGTAGCCTATGCCCTTGCGCTTCCTCCTGGCATGCGGATCTCCAACGTGTTTCATGTCTCCCTGTTTTAAACCACTGGTGTGTAATCGTTTCACTTCCTCGGTTCCTCGGCCTCGTCCGGTCCAAGTGGGCAATCGTGAGGAATATGAGGTGAGCAATATCCTGGACTCACGCCTGGTCCGCGGTCGGTTGCAGTTTTTGGTCCATTGGCGTGGTTATGGTCCAGAGGAGCGTTCCTGGGTTCCCTCCGCAGATGTCCATGCTCCTGCCTTGCTCCGAGCCTTCCACGCACGCTTCCCTCAGAAACCGTTTTGTGCTCCGCGGAGGAGGGGCCCTTGAGGGGGAGGTACTGTCATGGTCTTACCTGCTTGCTGCTCTCCTTCGTTTGACATGTGCTGGCGGCCATCTTGGGTCCTGGGTTTCTTGTAGCCTTCCACCCTGCGGCTCCTCCTTCCCCTGGGAGGAGCTGGATGCCTAGCTCATATATATAGGAGGTCTGTGGCTTCAGTTCCTTGCTTGGTCCTCTTGTGTTCACATGCTTCTAAGACTGCTGCTGCTTCTGGTTCCTGATCCTGGCTTCGTCTGACTACCCTGCTGGTTCCTGATCCTGGCTTCGTCTGACTACCCTGCTGGTTCCTGATCCTGGCTTCGTCTGACTACCCTTCTGGTTCCCGACCTCTGGCTTCGCAAAGACTCTGCTCGGTTTCACCATCCGTTTGGACTTTTGCTTTACAGCTTTATTTTCAATAAAGCCTTCTTATTTTCACTTATCTCTTGTTGTACGTCTGGTTCATGGTTCCGTGACACCACGTTAACCCATTCTTTTAATTGTGCAAGTAAATTACATATTACATAGAAGCCACAGGACTAAGAACACAATGGGATTTTTTATACAACTGTGCCCGAGTGTAATAGTTAGGGCTGTTTCACATGAGTGAGTCTATTGCGGGAATTACGCTCCAAGTGTGAGTGTGATCCTCCGCTCTGGACTTGCAGGAGCACACTCGGCATTATCATGATTTATAATGCTTTGTGTCTCTGCATGGCCTTTTTTCCACAGAATCATAGTGACATAAAGCTGTCAGTATGATTCTGTAGAAATACGGTCAAGCAGAGACACATAGCATTATAAATCATGATAATGCCGAGTGTGCTCCTGCAAGTCCAGAGCGGAGGATCACACTCACACACGGAGCCTGATTCCCGCAATGGACTCGCTCGTGTGAAACAGCCCTTACTGTTCACTTTAAAAAGCACAATAAGCATGGTGGTTGCAGCTCACTCCAGGTTGCGTTGTATTTGTTTCCACACAATTGTGGCACAATGCACAACATGCACACCATACACAGCAAACACCTGAGATATTAATACCATGACACAGACAAGCACATTTTTATCAGCCCACTGATCTTATAGCTCCTTTCTCAAGGACATCTGATGGGGGCTGAAGTAGAGCCCACAACAAGCATTTCATCTCTGACGTATTCCCCTGCAACTGCAAGATTTTTCAGAGACTCCTCAGAGGTTCCTGCTTTTTTAGATCCCTTCTTAGGGAGCTGCAACATACGTATGCGCTTCTCCTAGTCCCCATTCAGCACAGGGAACTACTGCATGTCAAGAAACCTTATCCCCAGACTAATTTATAGATACTGTATCTTGGTGACACCTCGTTTTAGCAGACAATAATGTAGTACTAATTCCAACAAACTGAACTACATTCAATGCATGGCACAGAAAAATACTGTATATACAGCATATATACTGTCAGTGTCGGACTGGGGTGCCTAGGGTCCACCAATAAAATTTATTTTGGGGGCCCAAAACATTTAAATATTATCTGCTCACACAAGCTGCTACCAGATGATTAAAAGTGGGTGTTCCTGCAGTGACCTTGAGAAGGTAGGTCCTGGGGAAAAGAGGACACTGGCTAGCTTTCCCCTATACGTAGAAGTCATCTCAGCTCTAATCGTGTCTATAATAATAAACTGGGGAGTTTCTTTAATAATCTATCAAGTTTTTTTTATATGAACACAGGCTGTTTGAGGAGCTGTACATTGAATATATTTATTTAGTGCAGTAAGTCTACTGTGTTATGTGCCACTTGAGCAGGGGGTGGGAGACTAGGGGCCACCTTGCTCAGGGACCCACCGGGGGATTCACCTGCAACCCCTGTGGGCCAGTCCAAGCCTGTATACTGTCACCATGAGTTACCTACAGTCCTTTATGTAAGGAAGGGATGTATGAGGTCTACCCCAGTAAAAATGAATAGAGTAGAGGTTTTCTTATAGACAGTAAAAAAAAGTTGTGCCAGAGGTTTCCTTGCGATGTGGGAAGAACAAGCAACCAGAGAGTAATATGGACCTACCATATGATGCATCTTCTATAATACTAGACTTTAAAGGCTACGGAAAACTTCGGGGCAATTTTTTTAATGATTGCATTTTACTAATTTTGGGCTAAAATTTTTATTATTTTTTCAACTTATTCAGCTGTTTTTGAGATACAGGGGTTAAAACTGTGATTTAATTCATATTATTATCAGTTTGATAAGAGTTTATCTATAATGAGTGTTTATACAGTGATTAGGCTTCACATGAGCCATCAGCTGATAGGACTGAGAAGTGATACTTGTAGACTGATTTTTAGCCCCTGTATCTTAAAAATGACAAAAATTTTAAATAAAGAACTATTGAAAAAATTATTTTTACCCCAAAATGAGTAAAATAAAATCATAAAAAAGGCCAGGAGGTGTCCACAGCCTTTACGTTATTTTATCTGTACAGATGTCAGCTTTATTATATCTTATTTTACTGCCCTTACATATGGCTATATATACCTGGTTATGGCTTACCTTGTTTTGTCTTATTAATTAAAAATTCTGTATATTTTATAAAATGAAATATTTTAAACAAGCAAAAACCACAATTCTGCACCATATGAACTAAACTATGTAACTAAAAGCACTTGGAGAATTTTAATATTTGACTGCAATTGCTCATTAAAGTCACATTCTGTGACTCTATGCATAAACTATCTATAAAAATGAGCATTACAGCTTGCCTCACTTTTTTGGCTGTCAATGTTCTTTCTTAGCGAAAAGGTGTAATTAAAAACGAAAGGTTTACTATAGTTTTACAAGAATTTGGAGTTTACAGCCATCACATTTGAAAAGCAAAATTTGGAAGAATGTGTGAAATGTTCACCATAAAATTTGGCTCCAATCTAGAAATAGTAAAATAAGAAAGTAGAGTTAAGCGGAAGAGTCTTTGGGGAATCCTGAGGGAACATGTATTTTAAACCTGCCAGTTCTTGTGAAAATTCTCGGTGTGAAATATGTGTGAAAACTTGAAGCCAAGCAGTAGCACCTTGAGCTATTTGCTTCTCTACTACACCAATAGCCTCAGTATTTCCATGAACATCAGAAGGTTTAATCCCGTCATAACAGATGTGCTAAGGAGAATATCCAGAACTTTAATGCCCCTTTCACACGGGCGAGTATTCCGCGCGGGTGCAATGCGTGACGTGAACACATTGCACCCGCACTGAATCCTGACCCATTCTTTTTAATGGATCTGTGTACATGAGCGTTGTTTTTCACGCAGCACTTGTGCGTTGCGTGAAAATCGCAGCAGGTTCTATATTCTGCGTTTTTCACGCAACGCAGGCCCCATCGAAATGAATGGGGCTGCATGAAAATCGCATAGCATCCACAAGCAAGTTCGGATGCGGTGCGATTTTCGCGCATGGTTGCTAGGAGATGATGCTAGTAAATAGGGATGAGAAACCCCGGACCCCATTAAAGTCAATTCACTGTATTATTTTCCCTTCTAACATGGTTATAAGGGAAAATAATAGCATTCTTAATATAGAATGCTAACTAAAACGTCCATTGAGGGGTTAAAAATTAAAAAAAATAAACTCACCTCATCCACTTGATCGCGCAGCCGGTATTGTCTTCTTTCTTGTTCCTGCAGGATGTGCAAAATTACTTGCGCTGACGTCATTGCGCTCACCACGTGGTGAGCGCGGTGACGTCAGTGCAGGTCCTGCTGAATGAAGATAGAAGGTCTTTCTATATTCATTCAGCAGGACCTGCGCTGACGTCACCGCGCTCACCATGTGGTGAGCGCGATGATTTCATCGAAGGTCCTTTTGCAGGTCCTGCAGGAAGATGATAACGGCTGCGCGATCAAGTGGATGAGGTGAGTAATTTTTTTGTTATTTTTTTAACCCTCAAGGGACATTTTACTTAACATTCTGTATTAAAAATTCTATTATTTTCCATTATAACCATGTTATAATGGAAAATAATAAAATCTACAGAACACCGAACCCAAAACCAAACTTTAGTGAAGAAGACCGGGTTCGGGTCTGGGTACCACATTCAGTTTTTTATCACACGCGTGCAAATTGCATTAAAACGCTTTGCACTCGCGCGGAAAAAACTGAACAACGCAACGCAATCGCAAACAAAACTGACTGAAATTGCATGTGCACTCACGCGGGTTTCCCGCAATGCACCGGCAACGCATCCGGACAAAGTCCGTGACTCCTGTGTGCAAGGGGCCTAAGAGATGTTGGAGAGCAGGTGGCCTGCTATTCTTTTCTGTGCAATCCATAGAAGGTGTTTGCCTAAATGCTGTTCTAGCACATGTGACTGATGAGGCCAGTGGTTGGCCACTTCATTCACAGGACCAAGCCACTTCTTGGCAGGCAGGAATTGGGAAGAGATGCTGGGACCATCGACAGGTAAGTTGTTTTAATTTTTTTTACTAGATCACAGGTCACCACCACCATGTCCTAGGCTGGACAAACCCCTTAAGAGAAAGTAATTATGTCCTGTAAATGATTGTAAAATGTATACACTGTAGATAATTTAATGGACAATGGTATCAGGCCAATCTTGAGCTTCTTCAACACTTCATTATTGTAACCATATTGCCACAGTGTATAGAGATCAACACTGAACAGCCTACCATCTAACAAATAAGGCTGCCCAGAACAGACAAAATGCAGTTTTACCTTGATATACAGTAGGTATTTCCATTCCACTATGCTGCAAAACATACATTAACCACTTCCCGACCACCCATTAACTATAAACGTCCTTGGGTGGTCGGTTTATCTCTGAATGGATGTTCTGGAACATCTTTTCAGAGATGGCAGCTGCATGCTAATCGTGCAGCTGCCGAGCGGGGGGCCCGCTGTCAGTGACAGCAGGACAACTCAGAGAGAAGGCAGGTTCCTGTATGTTCCTGCCTTCTATATCTCTGTATACACAGTGCTCAACGAGCGCTGTGTATACAGATCAGGAAGCGCTATGCCGCGTTCAGTCCCGGCCCGGTGGTAATGTAACCGCCGGGGAAGTGAAGGAGCTGACGGGTTTTCCACAGACCTCGATCAGACCTGCACTGAGGTTGTACAGCACAGTATTATGCTGTACAGCCTCTCTGGGGGTTGTATTTCCCCTGTAACTCAGGCTACTATGTCAGCACCAGTTATAGGAGAAATTAAGAGTAAAAAAAAAATAAATTACGTTAAATGTCTTGTATGAACTTATGGGGGACACAAAGTGTAAATTTTTTTTTTTAAAAGTGTTTTGAAAAAAAAAAAACTTTCACATTTAAAAAAAATGTACCCCCAAATTTGTTATTTTAAAAATGTGAAAAATAGAAGAAAAATAATAAAATAGACATATTTGGTATCACAGCATCCGCAACGACCAGCTATATAATAATATCATATGATGTACCCCATCAGGGGAACACCATCAAAAAATAAATAAATAAACATTACGCCAAAACAGATTTTTTTCTTAGCTCACCTCCCAAAAAACATAATGTTAATCAATCAAAAAGTCGTATGTACCCCAAAATGGTAGCAATAAAAACATCACCTCATCTATCAAAAAATGAGCCCCCACACAAGACCATAGCCAGAAAAATTTTAAAAAATATGGCTCTAAGAAAATTGCATCACAAAAACAAGATTTTTTTTCTAAAAATGCTCTTATTGTGTAAAACGTAAGAAAAAAATATATACATATTTGGTATCGCTGCGTCCATAACAATTGGCTCTACAAAAATATCACATGATCTACCCCATCAAGTGAACGGTGTAAAATAAACAAAACAAAAATTATGCCAAAACAGCTTTTTTTATAATTTTGCCTCGTCCCGCAAAACACAAGCCCTCACACGAGGCTATAGCTAGAAAAATGAAAAAATATGGCTCTAAGAAAATGCCAACACAAAAACATGATTTTTTTTCTAAAAAATGTTTTTATTGTGTGAAACGTAAAAAAAACATATTTGGTATCGTTGCGTCCGTAATGATCGAAACTATAAAAATATCACATGATCTACCCCATCAAGTAAACAGTATAACAAAAATTGAAAAATGACACCAAACTGTTTATTTGTGACTTCACCTCCCAAAAAATGAGATAAAAGCAACCAGAAAGCCAAATGTACCACAAAATGGTGGCAATAAAAACTACAGCTTTTCCCGCACAAAATAAGCCCTCACGCAGCTCATTCAACAACAAAAAAAAAAGTTAACGCTCTTAAAAACCATGACAAAAAATTCCATGTTAGAAAATCCAGATGCCGCTCCCTCCCTTCTGAGCCCTGGCGTATCCCAAAATACCGGTTTACGACCTCAGTTGGGGTGTTACTGTATTCAGGAGAAAGTGGGTAGCAAAAAGTGATGAGCGGCAGGGGTCATATTTGAATTTGTGATATTTCGCAAATATTTTATAGTATATTCGTTGAATATTCGCGAATTCAAATATTCAATATATTCTACTTTTTTTTTTATATTTCGCTTTTAGAATATTCGTCATTTTTTCCATCTGAACACATGATTCCTCTCTGCTTCTTGCTTGTGGGCCAATGAGTCATTAGCCTACAAGCAACTTAAGCAGGGAAGAATCATGACTTCAGATGGAAAAAAAATGACGAATATTCTAAAAAACTAGTATATAGCACTATATTCAATATACTGTAGTGCTATATATTTGTTTTTTAGAATATTCGTAATTTTTTCCCATCTGAAGTCATGCTTCCTCCCTGCTTAAGTTGCTTGTGGCCAATGACTCATTGGCCCACAAGAAAAATCAGGAAGGAATCATGTGTTCAGATGGAAAAAATGACGAATATTCGATATAAAGAATATATACAGTAGCACTATATTCTAAATATTCGCAAATTCTCTAAGTGGCGATATTCGAGATAAAAATTTGCTTTTCGAATATTCGTGCTCAACACTAGTAGCAAATTGTGAGGGGATATTCTCCTGTTATCTTTTTTGAAAAAGAAAGTTTGACCTAAAGCACTATTTTCTTGTAAAATAAAAAAATTTAATTTTTCATTTTCACACCCAAGTATTAAAAAATCTATTAAACACCTGTTGAGTGAAGTGCTTGTTACACCCCTTAAAAATTACTTGGGTGGTGTAGTTTACAAAATGTGCTCACTTTTTGGGGGTTTTGACTGTGGGGGAACCTCAGCGTCTTTTCAAATGGCTTTTATCAGGTTTTTTTTTTAGAAGTTTTTCCCTGTGCAAGCTGAATGTCTAGCCTGAAGTTCTCCTAGATCTTGTGATGGAGACTAGCTCCCATTCACTGCATAAAGGAAGCAGTGAAGAAGCTGAGGCTAACCTTCTCTTACTCACTCAGAAGCAGCCCCAGGATCATGGAGGGCATTACACAGAAACACTGACCTGTATGACATATAAACTTCCTATTTAACTAAGGCAATCTATTTGCTGTCTCTCCAGGAGTCCTGTCTTATTCTGCTCCTGTCCACTCCTCCCCCTTCCTTCTCCATAGACTTGTATTGACATGCATAAACCTATCCTTCAGTGAACTGCTCTCTCATCCTGGACAGATTCAAAGCAGATTTCAATTAGCAATGAGAAGAGGAGGGGGGGGGGGGGGGGGGGGGGGTAAATGGCTGATAACTTGAGAGCTAGACATTTTTCTCTGATAAGACATATTACAATGTTTCTTGTGGTCGCTTGCACTATATATTTATGCAAAGTTGTTTGAAAAGTTAGTGATTTTTTAAGTATTGAAGCTAAGGAGATCATGTACTTTCAATGTAAAATGACAAATATATGTTTTGATATATTCTGTCAATATTGATATTTTACCTGACAGCTCAAAATATACTATGCTGTAATGCTAGTTGCACACTAGCATTTAGGATCCAGCAGGCTGTTCCAGGCACTGCCCGATCCCCTGAAGACGCTGGTGAAACATGTCAGGGGGGAGCGTCATAATTGCCGTTCAGCTGTGAAGTTACATTGTACTACAGCCATTTACGTGGTGTATTAATAGGAAAGATATTTACATCCTATTAGCTGTTCTTATCACGGTCGGCGTGGCTATCACATACGTGACACAGAGGGAGGGAACGAGGAAGGCCCTGCCCAAGTGAGAGGGAAGATGGTGACCCCTGACTCACCTGGCGGCTGGCACCTGGCTGCCCTGACGTCCCTAGACGGGTTCCTCACCCGTACGCCGATCACGTGCCTAAAGCCCTGGCTTTCCCTGAGCTGAGCCCTAGGTAGTGAACAGGGCGATGGGAACACTAGTCCGCACCACTAACTCTAAGGGAAAACACCAAGGGGAGGACAGACAACACAGACTCAACATATATTCCCAGGTGGGAGACAACAGGAGACAACAATAAGCCCAACAGGGATCCGGAGGGTAGCACTCAGGAACGACAAGCAGGATTCACCACTCCAGTGGGTCAGTATAGATGTCTAGGCAGGAAGCTCTATAACTGGCAACTAGAGAAGTGTGAGGGGAGAATATAAGGAGGTAGGGAGTGGCAGACAAGAAACAGCTGAGGAGGAGAAGCTACGGATCCCTGAGAGAGACAAAAAGGATAGCAAGGCAAACACAGAAAACAATCACAAAGAAACAACGTGATCTTTAGATATAGAGCGCGCAGCCACCCGCTGCGACTTCCTGACTCCGGGTATAACGGAGTAAGACGTGGCTCTTGATACCCTCGTGACAGTACCCCCCCTTTCACGAGGGGTCTCCGGACACTCAGGACCAGGTCTCTCCGGATGAGAATGGAAAGTCTGAATTAACCTGTTGGCGTTTACCTCTGACGCTGGAACCCACATTCTTTCCTCGGGACCGTAACCCCTCCAATGCACCAGATACTGAAGAGAGCGGCGGACCCGACGAGAATCAACAATTCTGGCTATTTGAAACTCCAGATTACCAGCCACAATGACAGGAGGAGGTGGCAGCGGCGATGGTTCTAGAGGTGGAACATACTTCTTGAGTAACGATTTATGGAAGACGTTATGGATCTTAAAAGTCTGAGGTAGCTCCAGGCGAAAAGCCACAGGGTTAATGACGGCTACTATTTTATAGGGACCAATGAACCTAGGACCCAGTTTCCAAGAAGGAACCTTCAACTTAATATTCCTAGTAGACAACCACACATAGTCATTCACTCCTAGGTCCGGACCTGGCGACCGTTTCTTATCGGCCATGCATTTATATTTACCACTCATCTTTTTCAAGTTAACTTGCACCTTCTGCCATACCGATGAAAGAGATGAAGAAAACCTTTCCTCTTCGGGAACCCCAGAAGACCCCCCCTCTTTGAAAGTACAAAATTGGGGATGAAAACCGTATGCACCAAGGAATGGTGACTTGCCAGTGGACTCCTGATAATGATTATTTATGGCAAACTCAGCTAACGGTAAATATGATGACCACAACTCTTGGTTTTCAGACACAAAACACCTTAAATATGTTTCTAGGTTTTGGTTGGTACGCTCAGTCTGTCCATTCGACTGAGGATGGAAAGCTGAGGAAAAGGACAAGTGAACCCCCAAACGGGAACAAAAAGCTTTCCAAAACTTAGAAATAAACTGGGTTCCCCGATCCGAAACCACATCGGAAGGGACCCCGTGAAGCTTCACGATTTCACTGATAAACACCTGAGCGAGAGTTTTAGCATTAGGAAGTGCGGGTAGCGCAATAAAGTGTACCATTTTGCTAAACCTGTCTACTACTACCAAGATAACTGTTTTACCCACCGACAACGGTAAGTCAGTGATGAAATCCATTGACAGATGTGTCCATGGCCTATTGGGGATGAAAAGTGGCAATAAAGACCCTGCTGGACGTGTATGAGAGACTTTCGCGCGTGCACAAGTAGAACAAGTAGACACGAAATCCATTACATCCTGACGCAACCTTGGCCACCAAAAACGACGAGATAAAAGCTCCAAGGTTGCTTTACTACCCGGGTGTCCAGCAAGTGCCGAATTATGATGTTCTTTTAATAATTCAAGACGCAGGTTTAACGGTACAAACAATTTCTCTGAGGGGCAAGAGGCCGGGGCGTCCCCCTGAGCCTCTAACACCTTTCCCTCTAGAACAGAGTGTACAGCAGAGACAACCACTCCTCTTTGTAAAATAGGTACCGGATCACAAACATTACCCCCTCCAGGGAAACTACGAGATAACGCGTCTGCCTTGGTATTTTTTGCCCCAGGACGATAGGTGATTACAAAGTTAAATCTGGTAAAGAATAGCGACCACCTAGCTTGTCTAGGGGTGAGACGCTTAGCCGATTCTAGGTACAGAAGGTTCTTGTGATCCGTAATCACCGTGACAGGGTGGATTGCTCCCTCTAAGAAGTGACACCACTCTTCAAGCGCCAGTTTAATCGCCAACAGTTCCCTATTTCCAATATCATAATTCTTCTCCGCAGAAGATAATTTTTTGGAAAAGAAAGCGCAAGGACGCCATTTGCCAGGAGACGGACCCTGAGACAATACAGCTCCCACTCCCACCTCTGACGCATCTACCTCGACAATAAAAGGCTGGGAGACATCAGGTTGAATTAGAACAGGTGCCGAGGTAAACCTCTCCTTTAGAGAGGAAAATGCATCTTTAGCGGCGCCAGACCATTTGGAAAAATCCGTCCCCTTCCTAGTCATGTCGGTAAGGGGTTTAACGATCACGGAATAATTTTTAATGAACTTTCTATAGAAATTAGCGAAACCCAAAAACCGTTGTAGGGCTTTAAGGTTCTCAGGAAGATCCCAATCTAAAATTGCCTGGACCTTCCCAGGATCCATGCGGAAACCTGAAGCAGATAATAGATATCCCAGGAACTGTAATTCCTGAACAGCGAAGACACATTTTTCAATTTTCGCATATAATTTATTCGTCCGTAGGACCTGCAGTACTTGCCTGACATGCACCTCATGTGTTTTCAGATCAGCCGAATAAATTAAGATATCATCTAGGTAAATGACTACAAACCTGCCGATGAGATGACTAAAAATATCATTAACGAAATGTTGGAAGACAGCAGGGGCATTGGTCAGACCGAAAGGCATAACTAGATTTTCATAATGCCCCTCAGGGGTGTTAAAAGCTGTCTTCCACTCATCCCCTTCCCTGATACGAATCAGATTGTAGGCCCCCCTAAGATCAAGTTTGGAGAACCACTTAGCACCCGCAATCTGATTAAAAAGGTCAGGAATGAGAGGAAGAGGGTATGGGTCACGGATGGTTATCTGGTTTAACTCACGGAAATCTAAGCAAGGACGCAGGCCCCCATCTTTCTTTTTAAAAAAGAAAAACCCTGCAGCCACGGGTGAAGAAGAGGGTCTGATGTGTCCCTTAGCCAGACTCTCGGAGATATAATCTTTCATGGCTTGTCTCTCGGGACCTGAAAGATTATACAACCTGGACTTGGGTAATTTTGCCCCAGGAATCAGGTTAACCGGGCAATCATAAGGACGATGAGGTGGTAGTTTCTGACAACCCTTTTCAGAAAAAACGTCCTCAAAGTCCGAAATAAATGTAGGTAGGGAAGCTATGGAGGTGATTAAGCAATTGTTATTTAAGCAATTCTCTCTGCAATGCTCACTCCACTCCAATATCTCCCAGGCCTGCCAATCCACCACTGGATTGTGCGCTACCAACCAGGGAAGACCCAATACCACCGGAGAGGGAAGGCCCTCAAGAACGTAACATGAAAGACACTCATTATGGTGGTCCCCTACCCGAAGGTGTAAATTACGAACAATGTGGGTGAGGTTTCTCTGAGACAGAGGAGCAGAATCTATAGCGAATACGGGAATAGGTCTCTGCAGCGTACAGAGAGACAAACCCATAGTGCGGGCAAAATGGGCATCAATCAAGTTTACCCCTGCTCCACTGTCTAGAAAAACAGAAATAGACTCCGTCTTAACACCAAAAACAATGACCGCTGGTAACACAAATTGAGATGTTCGTATGGAGGAAACGTATACCCCCCGGCTGACATCCTCCGCACAGCCCGGGGTTAGTAGTTTTCCGACGGTCTTTTGTTTTTGAGAAAGGAGGGACAGACATTAATGAAATGACCCCTCCCCCCACAGAAAAAACAAGCCCCCCCCCTACGGCGAACCTCGGGAGGACGGACCTGACGAGAAGTTCCGCCTAGCTGCATAGGCTCATCTAAGTCAGTACAGGCTGACTGTTGCTTGGGAGAGGTAACCAATTGCTCCGGAATTTTCGATCTCTCCCTAAGACGTCTATCTATTCTGATAGAGAGGGACATAACAGCATCAAGGGAAAGGGGGGTCTCATACAGCGCCAGTGCATCCTTAACCCTTTCAGATAACCCAGAGCAGAACTGACTCCTGAGAGCCGGGTCGTTCCACTGAGTATCCGTAGCCCACCTACGGAACTCTGAGCAATATTCCTCTGCTGACCGATCTCCCTGTAGGAGTCTCCGTAACTTCGACTTAGCCAGGGCGACTCGGTCAGGGTCATCATATATGAGACCCAAAGCCCCAAAAAATCCCTCCACTGACCGAAGAGCCTGAGAACCAGGGGGTAACGAGAACGCCCAGGATTGCGGATCCCCCTGAAGCAGGGAAATGACAATCCCTACCCGCTGTTCTTCATGACCTGAGGAGTAAGGGCGCAACTTAAAATATAATTTGCAGGCCTCACGGAACGTCGCAAATTTGTCCCTTCCCCCAGAAAATCTGTCGGGAAGAGCAACCTTGGGCTCAGTGACAACCTGGTTACCCATAGCAACCGCTGGGGGTGCGGTCTGCTGCATTTGCTGCTGTTGTTGGAGAACAGACGCCTTCAATCCTGCCACCTCCAAAGACAGGCTTTGAAGCTGTTCTGCCAAGGCATCAATAGGATCCATATTGGATTCTAAGTAGAGAGAGGAAAAAAAAAAACAACAAACAAAAATTATAAAAAAAATTTATTTATTTTTTCTTAAAAAGTAAGGGCCAGTTATAATATCACGGTCGGCGTGGCTATCACATACGTGACACAGAGGGAGGGAACGAGGAAGGCCCTGCCCAAGTGAGAGGGAAGATGGTGACCCCTGACTCACCTGGCGGCTGGCACCTGGCTGCCCTGACGTCCCTAGACGGGTTCCTAACCCGTACGCCGATCACGTGCCTAAAGCCCTGGCTTTCCCTGAGCTGAGCCCTAGGTAGTGAACAGGGCGATGGGAACACTAGTCCGCACCACTAACTCTAAGGGAAAACACCAAGGGGAGGACAGACAACACAGACTCAACATATATTCCCAGGTGGGAGACAACAGGAGACAACAATAAGCCCAACAGGGATCCGGAGGGTAGCACTCAGGAACGACAAGCAGGATTCACCACTCCAGTGGGTCAGTATAGATGTCCAGGCAGGAAGCTCTACAACTGGCAACTAGAGAAGTGTGAGGGGAGAATATAAGGAGGTAGGGAGTGGCAGACAAGAAACAGCTGAGGAGGAGAAGCTACGGATCCCTGAGAGAGACAAAAAGGATAGCAAGGCAAACACAGAAAACAATCACAAAGAAACAACGTGATCTTTAGATATAGAGCGCGCAGCCACCCGCTGCGACTTCCTGACCCCGGGTATAACGGAGTCAGACGTGGCTCTTGATACCCTCGTGACAGTTCTGCGTTGATTTTACATTGTTTTCCTTGCAATGAATTTTGGTGAATTCTGAGTTACTTCTATAGAGACTAAATAATCATCTATTAGTCGTTCAGTGGTGAAAATTTTTTGTGATACAGCCTGTTTTGCGCAAATTGCTCAGTGAATGTTGAATTTCTTCTGTAGGGACTAAATAATTGTCTATTAGTTGGTCAGTGGCAAAAATTTTTGTGATACAGCATGTTTTGCGCAAATTGCTCGGAGAATGCTGAATTTCTTCTGAAGGGGCGAAATAATCGTCTATTAGCCGTTCATTGGTGAATTTCTTTTGGGATACATCCTGTTTTGAGGTGTATTAATTTACATTTAATTTAAGTGACAGGCCCTTCAAAGAGAATGGGCAATGGCTAAATGTTTCTGTCGTAGGCAGAAGTAGCAGCAGAAGAAGGAGGGGCAGGAGTCGCAGCGAGAGGCCTAAGCTCCTAGTGTTATCTAGCGGTCGTGTCTTGACCAGCAACTCTGCGGTGCTTGAATGGTTGACTTCATCGCAAGTGACATCAGACACCCCAAGAGTCGGTGGGTTCCTATGACATGATACTTAGTTGGCATGGCCCGGGAGCAGGCCCTGTGCCCCCACCTGTCCTGAATCTTCCTCTGTCATTTTCAGTTCCCTCAGCGCGAGAAGTATTATATGCCGTAGGCTTGGCTCTACTTTTGAGTGAGGACTAGCTACTAGAGGACAGTCAGCAGCTACTGCCCAGCCAAGATCTGGAGGAGACATCTGCACCTTCCTCTGGTAGGCGGGCAAGTTGTGATGATGAGAGTCAAGTGGAAGCAGGTGTTGCGAGCTGTCAGGCTCCTGGCCCTTAGACGATTGAGGGGGACATCAGTGACGTGCAGACAGTAACGGATGATGTAGCCGATCGCACTTAGGAGCCGAGTGATGAAGGGGCTTCATCATCATCATCATCATCAGGACAAGAGGGTGGCAGCTTTTGCATGAGGCAACGACTGAGCCAGCAGGGTGGTAGCATGGCTGTAAGTCATAATACCATAATACCATAATGTCATAATACCATTCCTAATTACTACATTGTCTCTCAATGCTGTTGTCACTATTGTATACCTCTTTCCCATACGGAAGTATAGAAAAAAAGAGGTTTTGTCCAGCTTGTGGTTGTGGTAATCCAAAGGCTTCTTTATTGAATATTCAGTATAAAATCCAGGTACAGAAAGCAGAGTCATTGACTCTGCTTTCTGTACCTGGATTTTATACTGAATATTCAATAAAGAAGCCTTTGGATTACCACAACCACAAGCTGGACAAAACCTCTTTTTCTCTATACTTCTGTATTTCTCCTGATTCGGGTGAAGGAGTTGCTCCGTGCTATAACAGTGGAATCCCTGACAGGTGAGAGCTGCTCAAAATCTCTGTTTTCTCTTTCCCATACCTATTTCCTCTTTTTACTAAGTCCACCTTCATCACGCATCTCTTTCTTATATGCAAATACACATCCCATCCCTGTCTTGCCTTCATTGCTAGTACTACACGTCACCTCCCTGCTTGTCATGCGCGCGCCTCCTATCCATTTTAGCACTACAAGGATCGCTCCTTATTCAATGCGCCGATGCATGCCCTCGCCAGCCCGGCGAGATGACGTTACTAACCATGACGTCACCCGCCAACGCTGCTGACCCATGACCATTTAAAACACTCCCTAGACCAACGAGCATACATCCAGGATAATACCTTCCCTCCTGCCACCAATGAGGAAAATCTACTTGCTACTTTTAACCATTTAATTATAGTGGTATTTTCCTTATATTACCGGTTCCTTATTATTTATATACCTACTATTAATTATTAATAGAGATTGCCTTACAGTTCGCCCGGCGGTTGTTTTGCGGCAAGCTTTGCTCGTTCGCGATTCTGCGAACATATAGCGATGTCCGCCAGCGCCATATTCTTTTGCATTGTGCAGAACTTTGACCCATGACACATCCACCAGGTGGGTCAGGACAGCCAATTGAGACGTTTCAGCACATGGACACACTCCCTACCCTATAAATAAACCCGATCTGGCCGCCATTTTACATTTAGTCTTTTGCCAGTATAGGGAGAGGTTTCTGTGTGGAGTAGGAACAGACTGTTAGGGACGCTAGCTGATAGGGCCACAAAAGTTTTTTTAAAACCTGGTATTTGTGTGCTATCGATAGGTGGGACATACAGAGGAGTGTGATATACTTATAATATGCTTTCTAACATAGAAAGTATATTATAGTGCATTTGTATTGTGCAGCAGTTGTGTGTGGTTCTGCTGCGATACTGCAACTATACAGAGGGACAAACGCTATTGGAATAACTAATTACAACTGGTGTGATATACCAGTTGCCCCCCCAAAAAAATGATTGAGGCAGGGGTGTGATATACCTATAATATACTTTCTATATAGTGCATTTGTATTGTTCAGCAGTTGTATGCGGTTCTGCTGAGATACCACAGCTATACAGAGGGACAAACACTATTGGAACAACTAATTGCAACTGGTGTCATATAACAGTTGCCCCCCAAAAAAAATTATTGAGGCAGGGGTGGGATATACACAAGAAAATCACAGAAAAAAATAAGATAAAAACATCCTGCACGGTATGATATACAAATCTGCGGATGTCACTGGCCATATTATTGAAAAAAATCACAGAAATAAGATAATAATGCACTCAGTAAAGTAGATGCAAGCATTAAATATGGACAAAGTCCTCACTCTGATATGATAATATCTGAGACATTTAGCCAATATATTTTGATCAAAACACATCTGAGCCCGCCTACCAAGCGCCAAGGTGGTCTCAGGTCAGGCAGGTCCTACGCTAAACCTACCTAAGCCATTCGGCTTCTATGTTCAGGAGCGCAGATGCCGCACATATGGTGTGCTGCTCCTAGTCACCTCCATGTGCATCAAGCAACCAATGGAAGGTGTCTGCGCTCCTGAACGTTGGAGCCCAATGGCTTAGGTAGGTTTAGCGTAGGACCCGCCTGACCTGAGACCACCTTGGCGCTTGGTGTAGGCGGGCTCAGATGTGTTTTGATCAAAATATATTGGCTAAGTGTCTCAGATATTATCATATCAGAGTGAGGACTTTGTTCATATATAATGCTTGCATCTACTTTACTAAGGGGTGGGATATACCTATAATGTAATTTCTACATAGTGCATTTGTATTGTGCAGCAGTTGTGTGCGGTTCTGCTGAGATACCGCAGCTATACAGAGGGACAAACGGTATTTAAAAAACTAATTGCAACTGGTGTGATATACCAGTTGCCCCCCCAAAAAACTGATTTAGGCAGGGGTGTGAAATACCTATAATATAATTTCTATATAGTGCATTTGTATTGTGCAGCAGTTGTGTGCGGTTCTGCTGAGATACCGCAGCTATACAGAGCGACAAACGCTATTGGAACAACTAATTGCAACTAGTGTGATATACTAGTTGCCCCCCCCCCCAAAAAAAAAAAATGATTGAGACAGGGGTGTGATTTACCTATAACATAATTTATATATAGTGCAATTGTATTGTGCAGCAATTGTGTGCGTTTCTGCTGACATACTGCAGCTATACAGAGGGACAAACGCTATTGGAACAACTAATTGCAACTGGTGTGATATATCAGTTGCCCCCCAAAAAAACTGATTGAGGCAGGGGTGTGATATACCTATAATATACTTTCTATATAGTGCATTTGTATTGTGCAGCAGTTGTGTGCGGTTCTGCTGAGATACCGCAGATATACAGAGGTACAAATGCTATTGGAACAACTAATTGCAACTGGTGTTATATACCAGTTGCCCCCCAAAAAAAATTATTGAGGCAGGGGTGTGATATACCTATAATATTATTTATAGTTTCCAAAGATGAGGCAGCACTCCAATAGACGTAAAAAGTGGATCCTTTATTCCCCTCTGTGCAACGTTTCAACCGTCTCAATGCGGTCTTTCTCAAGCATAACAAAATGGTGTCATATAGGGGTATATATACCCACAATCCATTGCAAATAATGAACGTGACAATTATACAATCTTAGAACAAATAGCATAAACAGTACATTATATAGTGTAAAAAAGCCCACATATTGTATAGCCAAGTGATCTATATAGCATAGTATTAATCATAGTACAATACAGTGTACAAACACATTTGATCATTGTGATAACATCAAAATAGATTAATTGACCAATATCAAATTCATCAATGGAGTGTAACATCACCTGTGCATATAAATAAGTGCATGTAGTTTAAAAACAAACTCACACCGGATCGTATGGGTCGGAGCGCCAAACTTCCGCGTCCTCACCGCCAAAGTGCGCATGTCCAAAGTCCCTGCCACGTCACCAGAGAGACGCCCCAAGCCAAGGAGCCGGGCGTCATCACCATGGAAATGTGTAAACACATGACCAGAGCGATAGACCCGTGACTCCTCAGGAGGGCGCGCCGGGTAGAACCACGCCCACAAGGCCGGACACGCGTCGCCAGGCAACAGTGAAACACTGCTCACCCGGCAACAGCAGTCCCGCAATGTGCATCGCGGTCCGCCCACAGGTCACATGACAGGTACAGGCACCAGGGCACGTAAAACGGTAGGGGAGGGGGAAAATAACAGACGAGAGGAGAGAAAAGACACTGGCATCGCAACAAGGAGCTATGTGGGTAGAAGGACCAAAAAAAGGTCACTGTAATTTGTATATATATATAAAACAGAGTGAACGTGGCTTTAATAAAGTATATCAGCACTGGAGAAAATAACCTGTGCCATACTTCAATAATAGGACAACAGGACGGGGGCCAGAGGGTCCCGCCGTTGTCACGGCAGAAACCCCGGTCCATGGAGGGCCAGGGATCAGAGACATGTCCATGCCACAGGTCCCAAACCCAAATACCGACCCCTCAGTCCAAGATAAGATAAAGAGACCACCACTCCAGATAGACAATATGATTATAGTGAACCCACACATTACATAGCAAAGCCAATATAGATGCGTCCAGGGATCTCTCCCATCATCATAATCCCAACATGGAAAAGCAGAAGAAGGCGCATGCCGTCCACAAAAACCACCAGCGGAGCACCAATAATCTAGAGAAAGAAAAAGAAATAGTATATAAGCAATAAGACAGAGAACTATACATCTGTATGTAACAAATTGGTTATATATTTAATGACACCAATATAGAATTCACATACACCAGGGCATAACATATAGAGGGACAACAGGGAATAGCAAAAGGCCCCAACCTAAACTACACTCCACTTAAAATCAACATTGAGACCATGGGGTCTCAGTGTGTTGAGACGATGGATCCATCTAAGCTCACGTTGTTTGAGAGCCAATGTCCTGTCTCCTCCCCTTCTAGACAGAGTAATGTGGTCCACTAACATAAATTTTAAATCCTTCTCTTTGTGATTGGCCTCAACAAAATGTTTAGGCACGGGCAGATCTTTTCTTTTCTGTCTGATGGAAAACCGATGATTGTTCAAACGTGCCTTCATGTCACAAGTGGTCTCCCCAACATAGAGGAGGCCACAAGGACAGGAGAGCACGTAGATCACGTAAGAACTGTTGCATGTCAAGAAATGTCCAATCCCATACTGGGTCCCCGTAATAGGATGGGTAAACTTCTCCCCCTTGGTCATATAAGCGCAATTGACGCAGCCAAGGCAGGGATAGGAACCCACCCTACGAGAGCCAATATGAGACTGTACTAAAGTCTTGACAGGAATGTCCGCTCGGACCAACTTATCCCGAAAATTGGCAGGACGTCTGTAAGAAAGCAAAGGTGGCACTGTCAAAGCTATGACATTAGAGAAATTGCTCTTAAGTATTGCCCAGTGCTTACGGACAATCTGAGCAATCTGGACACTTTGTTCCGAATATGTTGATATAAAAGGTATCCTCTCAACTTTATTTTGTGTAGCACCTAGAGATATCTGTGGATCTTTCACTTTATTAAGGTGTTTATTGATCACCCGAGCAGGGTAACCCCGTTCCCTAAACTTGTGCATCATCTGAGAGAAACGAGTCGGGAGTAAATCTGGATCCTGCACCACCCTCTTAACCCTGAGTAGTTGACTGTAGGGTACAGAATTAATGATGGATCTTGGGTGACAGCTGCCATAATGCAGCAATGTATTACAATCGGTGGGCTTAGTGAAGATGTCAGTGGATAGATGGTCGCCCACTATGGTAACCGTATTGTCTAGAAATTGGACATGTGAACTCGAGTGTACAAGGGTAAATCTGATATTTGGGTCCATATGGTTCAAAAAGTCATGAAAACTCCCAAGAGAGAGAGAGTCACCATACCAGATGAGGAAGACGTCATCTATGTATCGCCACCACCCCAGCACATGGCTGAAGTGGTGGGACACATAGACAAGGTCCTCCTCGAGGGCCGCCATGAAGACATTGGCATAAGTGGGTGCCACATTCGACCCCATGGCGGTCCCTCGTAACTGGAGATAGAAGCTATCCATGAACAGAAAATAGTTGTTCCTCAAAATCAAATCCAATAGCTGGACAAAAAAATCCTGACAAGATAGTGAATAGTTGCTGCCAGATAGCTGTCTCCGAACCGCAGCCAGCCCCCTGTCATGGTCAATGGAGGTGTATAGGCTAGTGACATCAAAGGATGCCAGGAGACAACCATCTGGCAGCACAATGTCAGAGATCTTGTCCAAAAAATCACCAGTGTCCCTGATGTAGGACCTGGCGCTTATCGCATAGTGTCGAAGTACTCGATCTAAAAAAATTGAGATGTTAGAAAAAATGGATCCGGTGCCCGCAACAATGGGGCGACCTGGTGGGTCCAACAGTGATTTGTGAATTTTGGGAAGAACATATATAACTGGTGTGCGTGGCTGAGATACAGTTAGGAAAGAATAGAGCTCACCATCAATAATGTCCCGACTCATGGCTGTGTCAAGGACACCCTTGATGCGTCTAACTATATCAAACCTTGGATCCCCAGTTAATACCCTGTATACACTCGAATCGCCCAATTGTCTCTTAATTTCCTGAATGTATTTGAGGGTGTCCATGACAACAACCGCACCACCCTTATCCGCCGGTTTGATGGTGAGGCTGCTGTCATGGCACAAACCCTCCAAAGTAATCATCTCAGAAGTAGTCATGTTCGGATGTCTAAGGAGCACATTGGTGACCTTATCACGTAGGGCGGCTATATCAATAGAAACAGCCTTCCTAAATGTGTCCAATGCAGATGAATTATTATGAGGTGAAAAATCACTCCTATTAAAAAGCCCAAAAGATTTAAGTCTCAATTCAGTGTCAATAGATCCTACAGTCGACTGATCCATTGGAGGGCGACCTGCAAACCATACCTTGAGTTCGATGTTCCTGTATAGGCGCTGCAAGTCGACCTCCAAATGGAACCAGTCAACCTTGGTAGATGGACAGAATGAAAGGCCCTTAGACAGTACATTAATTTGCACATCAGATAAAGGTACAGAAGAAATATTTACCACAGTGGAAACATTACTATTCATCATAGGGCCTGATTCCCCTTTCTGCGCAGTGCCATAGGTTTGGTCACTTTTGGAGACCTGGGATTTCCGCCATCTGTGGTGTCTTCTGCCACCCTGTCTGGTTCTCTGACTGTCACAGGGCCTATCCCTAAAAAAGACTTAGTGGATACCGGATTGTTGGTGGCCACTGGCCCAGGCTGTCCCGACTGAAGGTGTTTTTTGTTGTTCGGACGGTGTGGAGGAAACTGTCTCTGAGAAGTATCATTTTGCCATGTATAGATTTTGCCTTTAGCATAATCATCGGCGTCCCGCTGCCATTTCTTCCTTTTAGTTGACTCCTGATCCTTGATGAACTTGGACAAGTGTTCCATGCAGTTATCATTATATTTAAGAAATTCATCCGGTCCCAACATCGCTTCCAAAGCAATCTTAGTCTGGTTCTGCCGTGTTTTGCTATCAGACAGTTCCTGTTGCAAATACTCCAAATTCAAAAGAATAATGTCATATGCATATTTATTTGATATTTGAGTAAATTTCTGTGCATATGTAGAATCAATAGGAAAGAGATTTGGTTTAAGCTGTGAACGAATCCCCCCTAGGAATTCTGTGCTCCTTGAAATATTGACCGAGGGTCATCATATGAAGGTAGGTCAGTGGACGCTATTTTCTTGGCATCTGCTGATATACTTTATTAAAGCCACGTTCACTCTGTTTTATATATATACAAATTACAGTGACCTTTTTTTGGTCCTTCTACCCACATAGCTCCTTGTTGCGATGCCAGTGTCTTTTCTCTCCTCTCGTCTGTTATTTTCCCCCTCCCCTACCGTTTTACGTGCCCTGGTGCCTGTACCTGTCATGTGACCTGTGGGCGGACCGCGATGCACATTGCGGGACTGCTGTTGCCGGGTGAGCAGTGTTTCACTGTTGCCTGGCGACGCGTGTCCGGCCTTGTGGGCGTGGTTCTACCCGGCGCGCCCTCCTCAGGAGTCACGGGTCTATCGCTCTGGTCATGTGTTTACACATTTCCATGGTGATGACGCCTGGCTCCTTGGCTTGGGGCGTCTCTCTGGTGACGTGGCAGGGACTTTGGACATGCGCACTTTGGCGGTGAGGACACGGAAGTTTAGCGCTCCGACCCATACGATCCGGTGTGAGTTTGTTTTTAAACTACATGCACTTATTTATATGCACAGGTGATGTTACACTCCATTGATGAATTTGATATTGGTCAATTAATCTATTTTGATGTTATCACAATGATCAAATGTGTTTGTACACTGTATTGTACTATGATTAATACTATGCTATATAGATCACTTGGCTATACAATATGTGGGCTTTTTTACACTATATAATGTACTGTTTATGCTATTTGTTCTAAGATTGTATAATTGTCACGTTCATTATTTGCAATGGATTGTGGGTATATATACCCCTATATGACACCATTTTGTTATGCTTGAGAAAGACCGCATTGAGACGGTTGAAACGTTGCACAGAGGGGAATAAAGGATCCACTTTTTACGTCTATTGGAGTGCTGCCTCATCTTTGGAAACTATACCTATTCATAGCCGTTTAAGCCTGCGGCTGAGAGGACTTGCACCCGCTGTTTTTTGGTCTTGTGCTGATGAGCTTCTTTTTTGGTTTCTATAATATTATTTATATATAGTGCATTTGTATTGTGCAGCAGTTGTGTGCAGTTCTGCTACGATACCGCAGCTATACAAATGGACAAACGATATTGTAACAACTAATTGCAACTGGTGTGATATACCAGTTGCCCCCCAAGAAAACTAATTAAGGCAGGGGTGTGATATACCTAAAATATACTTTCTATATAGTTCATTTGTATTGTGCAGCAGTTGTGTGAGGTTCTGCTGAGATACCGCAGCTATACCGAGGGACAAACGCTATTGGAACAACTAATTGCAACTGTTGTGATATACCAGTTGCCCCCCAAAAAAAATTGATTAAGAGGTTTGATATACCTGCTTCCAGCAAATAATCATTAAGAGGTTCGATATACCTGCTTCCACAAATACTGCTTTTCTATAGGGACTTTGTCAAAGGGTCATTTTAAAAATAAGAGGCAGAGGAAGAGGCAGGTTATTCCACAGGGGTGGTAGGGGTCAGGCAGGTGCACCAGGCCGGAACCTAAGTGGGAAGTTGGAGAAGGTGCGTGCAATTACGCCAAAAGACGCACCAGAGTTGGTTTAATGGCTCACTCAGCCTTCCGCTTCTGCACTCTCCTCATCCTCTGTATCTGCACCCTCCTCACTCTCTGCTGTGTGCACCCCCAAAGACACCGCCACCACCATAGCCCCTCCACTTGAGTCAGAGGAATTATTTTCCTATCCATTCCCAGACCTTACCGATGGCAGCCCTTCTTGGCATCGGATCAGGAAGAGGAGGTAGCTGTGCGAAGTTGCAGAATATTGACAGGAACTGGAACGTGCTGTTGTGTACGCCGATCCAAGCATCCCAAGCATGCTCAATGGGTGACATGTCCGGTGAGTATGCTGGCCATGCAAGAACTTGTGTACAGATCCTTGCAATATGGGGCCATGCATTATCGTGCTGTAACATGAGGTGATGGTCCATAACATAAGCCTTCCCATACCATAACCCCACCGCCACCATGGGCCACTCGATCCACAACGTTAACGTCATCGCTCACCCACACAACGCCACACACGCTGTCTGCCATCTGCCCTGAACAGTGAAAACCGGGACTCATCCGTGAACAGAACACCTCTCCAACGTGCCAAACGCCATCGAATGTGAGCATTTGCCCACTCAAGTCGGTTACGACGACGAACTGCAGTCAGGTCTAGACCCCGATGAGGATGACGAGCATGCAGATGAGCTTTCCTGAGCCGGTTTCTGACTGTTTCTGTGCAGAAATTCTTTAGTTATGCAAACTGATTGTTGCTGCAGCTGTCCGGGTGTCTGGTTTCAGACGATCATGTAGGTAAACATGCTGGATGTGGAGTTCCTGGGCTGGTGTGGTTACACATGGTCTGCGGTTGGTGTGCGGTTGGATGTGCTGCCAAATTCTCTGAAACGCCTTTGGAGACAGCTTATGGTAGAGAAATGAACTTTCATTGCATAGGCAACAGCTCTGGTAGACATTCCTGCAGTCAGCATGCCAATTGCATGCTCCCTCAAACATTGCGACATCTGTGGAATTGTGCTGTGTGATCAAACTGCACATTTCAGAGTGGTCTTTTATTGTGGAAAGTCTAAGGCACACCTGTGCAATATTCCTGCTGTCTAATCAGCACCTACATGCAGCTTTTGTGTATGTAGAAAATGTTTCAGATCTTTGAGTTCAGCTCATGCAAAATGGGAGCAAAACTGAAAGTGTTGCGTTTATATTTTTGTTCAGTGTAGTTTGCCTAGGCGAATAGAGTCACACAGGGGAGGAACTGCTCCACGTCCTTCATTAAGAAATCAAATCCTGTCTTTCTCCTCGACAACTCAAAATCAGAACCATGGTGAGTGACAACAGGAAGAACATGGTGTCAGCACTGCATCAAAGAGGGCTAAGCCATGCGCCCTGCATGGCACACGTGTTCAGTCTGGTTGTAAAGCTGTTCCTGAAGTCTTCTCCCCATCTGCAAGACATCCTGAAAATGGCCAGGAAACTTTGCATGCACTTCAGCCACTCGTACACCATAAAGCACACCCTCCTTGATATGCAGCGGCAGAACGTCGTCCCCCACTTTATTTGTCAGTTGCCACTTTATTTGTCAGTTGCCAGGACTACGGGATGAACAATGTCATTACACTGATTCATGTCCTGGAACAGATCCTGCTTAATCTGTCTGGCCAGGGTATAGAAGACGTGGTGACTACATCTCATGGCCACATGAGCCCTGTGGGGGCTAAACTAGAGAAGAAGGGGGACATAAACAATGTGTAGAAAAATGGCTGGTTTTTCTACAAAAGTGACAGGAAAGCCACTGCCATGGCTTTTGGGAAGGGGGGGGGGGGCAGTAGCAGTACTAGCACCATCAGCAGCAACTTAAGTCTAGAGTTGCTGATGAGCAGTTTTCATCACCCGCCTACTGAAGAAACTACTGACCAGCAGCAGCAGCTAGACATAGAGCAGAACCTGAACCATCAGATTGTGGCAAACTTGTAGTGCACCCTGTCATCTCATATCAAAGATCCCCTTCACTACTGGGCAGCCAAACTCGATTTGTGGCCACAACTGGTCGAGTTTGCCCTTGACAAGCTTTCCTGCCCAGCCAGCAGTGTGGCATCAGAGCGGGTGTTTAGTGCGGCGGGGGCCATAGTTATCCTAAGGAGAACTCACCTGTCCACCCAAAATACGGAGAAACTGACCTTTGTGAAGATGAATCATGCGTGGATCATCTAGGATTTTCAAACACCAGTGCCTGATGCATCAGACTAGATCATCCATGGTTCCACACCTAAACTTTGTCAAAAGAGACCTGTTTATTCTGGCTACCTGCTCCCGCTACTATTCTGATGCTGCCACCAGCTGTTACTGGTATTGCCCCCCACCTCACCACTCTGTCACTGTGCCACTTTGTGATCTCATCATGCTACTGCCACCTCACCACTCTGTCACTTAGCCTTTCTGTGGTCTCCTCATTCTGCTGCCACCTCATCACTCTGTGGTCTCCTCATGCTGCTGCAAACTCACCACTCTGTCACTGCGCCACTCTGTGGTCACCTCGCTGGTACCTCATCACTATTTCACTGTGCCACTCTGTGGTCTTCTCATGCTGCTGCCACCTCACCACTATGTCACTGTGCCACTCTGTGGACTCCTCATGCTGCTGCAACCTTAACACTCTGTCATTGGGTCGCTCTGTGGACTTCTCATGCTGTTCCCACCCTCCCCACTCCATGACTGGGCCACTGTTTTGCCTTTTTAGCCTGGTTGACATAATCATTTATTCTACCCTTCTTCCGATCTGTCAGAAGGAAGGACAAATGAGACGCACAACGGATCCTGTCTATGTAGCATCTGTAAGGCCTGTATGACATGGTCCCTATTCTGTATCAGAATTGGCTTATGATTTGGTATCCAAAAGTAGGAGTGGGTACAAAACACAGAAGACATGCAATATTCCATTCATGTGTCATCTCTGTTTTGGATCCACTCCTGTTTTTTTCAGCTTTAGCAATACTGATGGATTACTGACCAAATGCTGACCAAGTGAAGGTGGATGCTCAACAGACAGGATACGCTTTTGGGAGTTATTGTTCTGACGGATGAAATGAAGGGCAAAATAATCAGTGACGTCAACACAAACCTACTGCTGACACCCTCTCCACTCTGTCAGGGGGGCTCTTCTTGTATAAGCGTTTATTAGAACTGGTTCTGTATAAATCTATGAGGAATCAGCTCACAACCGTGTAAAAGCAGTGCGCTCTTTCACGCTATAGTAGGATCTTGGGGCTCTGCATGGTTCTTTATACCTGGTGCTAACATTGACCTGTAAGGCTAAGTTCACGCTTGAGTTATTTGGTCAGTTTTGGCCCCAAAACTGCCAAAATCAGTGAAGCGTGCAGTGATTCTAAGAGCAATGCCTGTCATCTGCGTGTCATACTGACTCACAGTATTGTTTCACTACCACAGCAGACTCGCTATACGTGTTTCTGCAAGGCACAGTGTTCTACACCACTATACAGGCTCTCTGCAGCCAGGAAATAGCTGTTTTTTTAAACAAATACATTCGGATCAAATCAAATCTTGTTGGAAAATTCGGCGAACTGACCAAATCAAATTTTTTAGAAATTAGCTCCTCTCTACTCACAATATAAACAGATCTCAGAATTAATACAGTAGATACGTACCAAAGACACCAAAACTATAGCTCCCTGCTCCACTATACAGTAGTTTTCAACTATTTACGTTCAGAGGGTGCAGAAAAAGTTGAAAATGTCATAACAGCATTGGGGTCCGCTGCAAGGATGCACGGTGCAAGTGCAACATTTGTTCTTTGTTTAAAGCAACCCAACTTTGAAGATTAGGGTTAATTAGGGTTGTTTCACATATGATAAAGCATTTTTTTTGAAAAATACTGCATTTTTGTCACTTATCTGGCAAAAACTTTTGCGACTAGATGTTTGTTATTAGATAATTATAAAAGAACACAAAAGTAATATGTTGTGCTTTGTTTTTGTTTTTTCTGCAAAAAGGCAGAACAATTGCATTGAATATTCATGAACAGAAAAATATTACACCACAAAAGGATTGTAAAAAAAATACATAAAACTTACTGTACTTTTTATAAGAAAAAAAAAAGAAAAAATGCATTTAAAGGAAGCCTAAGGAAGGTAGAAGAAAGAAAAGTTTGTCTTTACTTGTACTTTTGATTTATGGAAAATATGCATAATTTATGTGTAAGGATGAGGAACAATGGGTCATCCAGATGCTTATAAATAAGTCCTCTTTCTACAGAATCCATTTTAATGTTTTTTGTATACACATGGATCAAAAATATATATATATATACACTCACCTAAAGAATTATTAGGAACACCATACTAATACGGAGTTGGACCCCCTTTTGCCTTCAGAACTGCCTTAATTCTACGTGGCATTGATTCAACAAGGTGCTGATAGCATTCTTTAGAAATGTTGGCCCATATTGATAGGATAGCATCTTGCAGTTGATGGAGATTTGAGGGATGCACATCCAGGGCACGAAGCTCCCGTTCCACCACATCCCAAAGATGCTCTATTGGGTTGAGATCTGGTGACTGTGGGGGCCATTTTAGTACAGTGAACTCATTGTCATGTTCAAGAAACCAATTTGAAATGATTCGAGCTTTGTGACATGGTGCATTATCCTGCTGGAAGTAGCCATCAGAGGATGGATACATGTTCTCATTCTGTTTACGCCAAATTCGGACTCTACCATTTGAATGTCTCAACAGAAATCGAGACTCATCAGACCAGGCAACATTTTTACAGTCTTCAACAGTCCAATTTTGGTGAGCTCGTGGTTGTGCCTCAAGGTTGTGCGTGTTGTGGCTTCACAAATGCTTTGCTGCATACCTCGGTTGTAACGAGTGGTTATTTCAGTCAACGTTGCTCTTCTATCAGCTTGAATCAGTCGGCCCATTCTCCTCTGACCTCTAGCATCCACAAGGCATTTTTGCCCACAGGACTGCCGCATACAGGATATTTTTCCCTTTTCACACCATTCTTTGTAAACCCTAGAAATGGTTGTGCATGAAAATCCTAGTAACTGAGCAGATTGTAAAATACTCAGACCGGCCCGTCTGGCACCAACAACCATGCCACGCTCAAAATTGCTTAAATCACCTTTCTCTCCCATTCTGACATTCAGTTTGGAGTTCAGGAGATTGTCTTGACCAGGACCACCCCCCTAAATGCATTGAAGCAACTGCCATGTGATTGGTTGATTAATTGCATTAATGAGAAATAGAACAGGTGTTCCTAATAATTCTTTAGGTGAGTGTGTATATATATATATATATAAACATCAAAAGTAGGGCAGCACTCCTTTGCCAACTGTAAAGTGGGTGCCAGAGGTAACCCCTCGATTCTGGGTGGTAGACAAGTTGCAAAAATCCACCGCACTCCTTAAAAGTGAAAAATGTGCTATTTATTCACACATGTCATACAGTCATAAAGCTGTATGACATGTGTGAATAAATAGCAAATTTTTCACTTTTAAGGAGTGCCGTGGATTTTTGCGACTTATATATATATATATATATATATATATATATATATATACAGTACAGACCAAAAGTTTGGATGCACCTTCTCATTCAAAGAGTTTTCTTTATTTTCATGACTATGAAGGTATCAAAACTATGAATTAACACATGTGGAGTTATATACATAACAAACAAGTGTGAAACAACTGAAAATATGTCATATTCTAGGTTCTTCAAAGTAGCCACCTTTTGCTTTGATTACTGCTTTGCACACTCTTGGCATTCTCTTGATGAGCTTCAAGAGGTAGTCCCCTGAAATGGTCTTCCAACAGTCTTGAAGGAGTTCCCAGAGATGCTTAGCACTTGTTGGCCCTTTTGCCTTCACTCTGTGGTCCAGCTCACCCCAAACCATCTCGATTGGGTTCAGGTCCGATGACTGTGGAGGCCAGGTCATCTGGCGCAGCACCCCATCACTCTCCTTCATGGTCAAATAGCCCTTACTTTCAAAGTTTTCCCAATTTTTCGGCTGACTAACTGACCTTCATTTCTTAAAGTAATGATGGCCACTCGTTTTTCTTTACTTAGCTGCTTTTTTCTTGCCATAATACAAATTCTAACTGTCGTTTCAGTAGGACTATCAGCTGTGTATCCACCTGACTTCTCCTCAACGCAACTGATGGTCCCAACCCCATTTATAAGGCAAGAAATCCCACTTATTAAACCTGACAGGGCACACCTGTGAAGTGAAAACCATTTCAGGGGTCTACCTCTTGAAGCTCATCAAGAGAATGCCAAGAGTGTACAAAGCAGTAATCAAAGCAAAAGGTGGCTACTTTGAAGAACCTAGAATATGACATATTTTCAGTTGTTTCACACTTGTTTGTTATGTATATAATTCCACATGTGTTAATTCATAGTTTTGATGCCTTCAGTGTGAATCTACAATTTTCATAGTCATGAAAATAAAGAAAACTCTTTGAATGAGAAGGTGTGTCCAGACTTTTGGTCTGTACTGTATATATATATATATATATATATATATATATATATATAATTTTGATGATGTACAGAATTTAAACAATAGATCTCAAGTAGAGCAAAAGTTGCGTTTGGATATAGATACAGACCCATTTTATTATTCAAACACTAATGAGTGTTCAGCATAAACTCATCTGGCTTACATATGGATTCTATCTGCTTTTGCCTTCATGAGTGTCAGATCATATGTATGGAAATAGATACACTACTCAAAAAAAGTTAGGGTTATTTGGCTTGTGGGTGAAATTTCAGGAAGAACCTAAAATGCACTCTAACCTTTACAGGTGAACTTAATGTGAACTTTTCTAAACTTTTGAATGCACATGTCCAACTGTTTAATGTTTCAGCACTTTTTGCACAACTGTTTTCTAATAAGGAGCTTAACAGCAAAATTGACAACAGGTTGTTGATTCATAAAACGCCCACTAAATATCCTGGTTCAATTAGAATTGGTATTTAAACAGTCCTCCTTATCATGCTGTTCATATTTTGACATCATGAAACTAAGACAACACCTAACAATTGATCACAGTACCTCGAATTGCGAGGCTTGAAGCAGGATGCTCTGTGACAGAAGTAGCCAATGAGTATAGATTGTCCCAGAGCAGTGGCGTAGGGATCGCCATAGCAACCATAGCAGTGGCTATGGGGCCCTACGCCACTAGGGGGCCCGTCCGACCGCATTCAAATATTTTTATTTTTTTATTTTTTTTATTAACACACACAGACACTACACACAGGCAGCCAGGAGGTGGCGTAACTACCAGGGAAGCAGCTGCTTCGGGGCCCGACAGTTTATTTTCAAGTTAGTTAAATATCGATGTCTTACTGTTCAGGGCCCCTTCACAGCAGCGGTCTTAATGTTCCCTCGCTAATGTGCTCTAATCTTACTGTATATACTAAAGTCTCCTGATGTGTCTGGGATTCGAACCCACAACCTCCAATGTATCAGTGTATCAGAGGCAAAGCATTAACCCTCACAGCCATAAAGAAGGCATTGCAACTGACTGAAAAAATTTGACACTTCTACTGTTATAGCTGGCTAAGTGTACATCTATACACATGACAGCTGCCCCAACACACCCAGCACTGCTATATCTCTATATGACAGCTATCCCAGCACACTCAGCTCTGCTATATCTCTATATATGAGCAGCTATGTGTATAGATGTACACTTAGCCAGCTATAACAGTAGAAGTCTCATAATTTTTCAGTCAGCAGCAAGGCAGCTGTTATGGTCTTGAGGGTAGGTGCTCTGCCTCTGATACAGAAGGTCGTGGGTTCGAATCCCAGCAGAAACCTTTTCTGAAATACAAGCAGTGACTCCATATATGGACATACAGGGCGGGACACAATACAGGGAGGGACACAGGAAGAGGCTGCATCGCATCGCTGACATGGAGGTAAGTAGAAGTGTTTATTTTTATTTTTTTTAATACCCGACTGTTACTGCCATGGGGGGAGCGTGGGGGGGGGCACTTGATACTGGCACATGGGGGGAGGGGGGTTGGCACCTGACCTGATACTGGCACCTGGGGGGGGGGAAGGGGGTTTGGCACCTGATACTGGCACATGGGGGGGGGGGGGAGAGAGAGGCACCTGATACTGTGGATGGCACTGTTCAGGGGAGGGGGATCTGTGTATGGCACTATTTAGGGGAGTGTGGATGGCACTGTGGATGGCACTATTTAGGGGAGGGGGGATCTGTGGATGGCACTATTTAGGGGAGAGGGATCTGTGGATGGCACTATTTAGGGGAGAGGGATCTGTGGATGGCACTATTTAAGGGAGGGGGGATCTGTTGATGGCACTATTTAGGGGAGGGGGGATCTGTGGATGGCACTATTTAGGGGAGGGGGGATCTGTTGATGGCACTATTTAGGGGAGGGGGGATCTGTGGATGGCACTATTTAGGGGAGGGGGGATCTGTTGATGGCACTATTTAGGGGAGGGGGATCTGTGTATGGCACTATTTAGGGGAGGGGGATCTGTGGATGGCACCATTTAGGGGAGAGGGATCTGTGGATGGCACTATTTAGGGGAGAGGGATCTGTGGATGGCACTATTTAGGGGAGAGGGATCTGTGGATGGCACTATTTAGGGGAGAGGGATCTGTGGATGGCACTATTTAGGGGAGAGGGATCTGTGGATGGCACTATTTAGGGGAGAGGGATCTGTGGATGGCACTATTTAGGGGAGAGGGATCTGTGGATGGCACTATTTAGGGGAGAGGGATCTGTGGATGGCACTATTTAGGGGAGAGGGATCTGTGGATGGCACTATTTAGGGGAGAGGGATCTGTGTATGGCACTGTTTAGGGGAGGGGGATCTGTGGATGGCACTATTTAGGGGAGGGGGATCTGTGTATGGCACTGTTTAGGGGAGGGGGATCTGTGGATGGCACTATTTAGGGGAGGGGTGATCTGTTGATGGCACTATTTAGGGGAGGGGGATCTGTGTATGGCACTATTTAGGGGAGGGGGAACTGTGGATGGCAATATTTAGGGGAGGGGGGATCTGTGGATGGCACTATTTAGGGGAGGGGGATCTGTGGATGGCACTATTTAGGGGAGGGGGGATCTGTGGATGGCACTATTTAGGGGAGGGGGGATCTGTGGATGGCACTATTTAGGGGAGGGGGGATCTGTGGATGGCACTATTTAGGGGAGGGGGGATCTGTGTATGGCACTATTTAGGGGAGGGGGATCTGTTGATGGCACTATTTAGGGGAGGGGGATCTGTGGATGGCACTATTTAGGGGAGAGGGATCTGTGGATGGCACTATTTAGGGGAGAGGGATCTGTGGATGGCACTATTTAGGGGAGAGGGATCTGTGTATGGCACTGTTTAGGGGAGAGGGATCTGTGGATGGCACTATTTAGGGGAGGGGGATCTGTGTATGGCACTGTTTAGGGGAGGGGGATCTGTGGATGGCACTATTTAGGGGAGGGGTGATCTGTTGATGGCACTATTTAAGGGAGGGGGATCTGTGTATGGCACTATTTAGGGGAGGGGGAACTGTGGATGGCACTATTTAGGGGAGGGGGGATCTGTGGATGGCACTATTTAGGGGAGGGGGATCTGTGGATGGCACTATTTAGGGGAGGGGGGATCTGTGGATGGCACTATTTAGGGGAGGGGGGATCTGTGGATGGCACTATTTAGGGGAGGGGGGATCTGTGGATGGCACTATTTAGGGGAGGGGGATCTGTTGATGGCACTATTTAGGGGAGGGGGATCTGTGGATGGCACTATTTAGGGGAGGGGGATCTGTGGATGGCACTATTTAGGGGAGGGGGATCTGTGGATGGCACTATTTAGGGGAGGGGGGATCTGTGGATGGCACTATTTAGGGGAGGGGGGATCTGTGGATGGCACTATTTAGGGGAGGGGGGGATCTGTTGATGGCACTATTTAGGGGAGGGGGATCTGTGGATGGCACTATTTAGGGGAGAGGGATCTGTGGATGGCACTATTTAGGGGAGGGGGATCTGTGGATGGCACTATTTAGGGGAGGGGGGATCTGTGGATGGCACTATTTAGGGGAGGGGGGGATCTGTGGATGGCACTATTTAGGGGAGGGGGATCTGTGGATGGCACTATTTAGGGGAGGGGGATCTGTGGATGGCACTATTTAGGGGAGGGGGATCTGTGGATGGCACAGAGGGGGGGGGGCCCATAATTTTTTTTTGCTATGGGGCCCATGCATTTCTAGCTACGCCCCTGTCCCAGAGTGTCATCAGCAGGTTGCAATGGAGATACAGAGAGACTGGAAGAGTCACAGAAAGACATAGAAGTGGATGTCCTTTGGCCACATCCCACACTGATAACCGCCCTGCAGAACTGGATGATGACTGCCACACAATTCCAGGCACATTTAAGGGAGGTGAGAGGCACCCAAGTGTCATGTCAGACAATTCAAAACAGTTAACATCAGCGTAGTGTGCATGCTAGATGTCCTTCAAGGATAGCTGACCACACAACCAGGCTTGGGCGTCATCATCTTGCATGGGCCAGGGAGCATCTACACTGGACGAGGGACCAGTGGGCCTCAGTGCTGTTTACTGATGAAAGTCAATTCACGCTGAGCAGAAATGGTGGCCACCTACGACGTTGGAGATGTCAAGGAGAGCGTTATGCATCAGTCACAGTGTGGGCAGGTGTGTTAGTCAGTACAAACTGCACTACACTTTGTGAATGGTGCAGTGACAAGCCCATACTACTTGAATAACATCATTAGTCCAGTCATTGTGCCTCTGCATGAACAACACAGGCCTAATTTCATCTTTAAGGATGACAATGCGACAGCTAATTGATGTCGCATCATTAAAGGGTTTCTGTCATCAGAAAAATCGCTATGTTTCTGGCTGACATTAGCGATGTGATAATGTCAGCAGAACATAGCTGTATGATTTTTAACTCACTGCCTGCCGCCGTTCCCTCAAAATAAAGACTTTTATAATATGCTAATGAGCCTCTTGGTGCTAGTGGGACGTTGCTGCAGCATCTAGAGCATCTTTTCACGCTTTGGCATGCCAATGTTCAGTTATCCTCTGTGCCCGTAAAATGCCGCGCCTGCGCCGCCCCGTTTAGCATTCAGCGCAGGCGCAGTGAGTGAAGCCGTCAGCAGGAGAGCGTCCTTCATCTGGGGGTGGACAAAGGTTCGCCGAAACGCACGTCGGGGCTGGCGCTATCCCTGAGGAAGCAAACATGGGTAACTGATTCTGTGGTTATATGTTTGCTTATTTAGCACAATGTACTTGCACTTAATGTGGATGTCATGTTGAATCTTTGTGTGTTTATCCTCTTGTGAATGCGGCCTTTCCCTGCACCCATTCTATTATTATATTATTATTATTATTATTATTATTATTAGTAGTAGTAGTAGTAGTAGTATATTAATTTCCTTAATGGTACCTAAGGTGGCTAAATACCGGCATAGGCTATCTCCTGAAGTCCCTCTGAGACTGATTGAGGAGGCAGCAAACATGCTTGACCTACTGAACTAGTCATACAGGGACACAGAGCCCTCGCTATTGTGAGCAATGGGTGCCCCAGCAGTTGGACCCTCACTAATCATACATTTGTATTTGGGAAAACCCCTTTAAAGTTTGCAGATAAGCTTTGCAAATGTATTTAAATATTTTGAATAGTCCATGATAAATTAGTGTGGACAAAGAGTTTTTATATTCTTCGTGTCCATTCAGATGTTATATAGTTACTTATGTAGGTTTAAAAAAAAAAAGACACCTTTTTTCATAACGTTTAACCTTTCTCAGATCTGGCAGTTTGATCCAGTGGATGGCAAAGCAGAACTTTCTGGCTAACTATCGACAATTGTGCCTCACAAGAGAAAAAAAATCCTTCTTGACTCTTAGGATGAAGTGAACATTATTTCTCACTATGTTAATGGTAATTCCTAGTAGTGATGGACGAACATCAGCCGGGATGATTCGCGAACACGATCAAATGCTCGCGAACCACAAGTTTGTGGCGGCCCCATTCACTTTAATAGTAGGCGAACCTGAAAAACCTTCAGGTCATATTTGCAGCCACTAAATACTTACTAGAAGTGCACAAATATTCCTACAACATGGACAGTGACATACTAGAAAGGAATCAATGATAAAAATTCCCACAAAAAAAATAGTATTTTAACCCCTTCACGACTGCAATCCGTCTATATACGTGATAGCTGCACATACCCCGTGCAGCTACCACGTGTATAGACGTCATGGCAGTTCTTTAATCCAAGCGCTGCAAAGCGCTTGGATTAAAGCTTCTTCCCCTGCCCTGCTGCTGTCACGGACAGCATACAGTCTAGTAATGCCAGCAAGGGACCAATCAGAGTGGTCCCTTGCCGGCAATCGATCCGATTGGTTAGTCTGTGCAGACTAACCAATCGGATCGCGGCAGTGTTAAAATGCCGGTTTCAGGCTCTGATCTGCGCTCTCACTAGTCCGGAAATTGCCTAACTCGAATTCAGATGCAAGGTATTTGCATAGCAACTGACCCAAACAATGTTAATATAAGTGTGAGGAAGAGGCAGTAAGGAAATCCCCACTGCTTGTAACATGTCCCTGTATTTTGAGATCTCTTTATGAACTCACCTGTACTGTGACATCACTGTGTGTTTTATCCCTGTGCATTATGTAAGGCACTATGGTCACTAGTTATGCTACATTATGTTTATTGGCTGAAAACAAAAATAATAAAAAAAAACAGTTTTCTTGTTTCTTGATTCAAAGGGCGTTTCAGATCTGAAGTAAAAAAGAACATCATTTTAGCATTTTTAGCTGTTAGGCAAGTGTCTAAATATACATGCAAGACATTGTAATTACAGTAACACCGAGGAAAACAATATAAAATTTAGATTTCATATTCCCTCCCCTCTGCATTAATCAACTACCCCACCCCCCAACTTAAACAATGTAATTTTTAAATAATTAAATGCCAAGGGAAAAGCGACGACAGCTGTTTAAGCAAAATCATACGGATATGACTTCATTGTCCATCTGTGATTGCTTCAAGAGGATCACACAGATTTTAAAGATTAAAACCTCTTAACAGCTGGATACAGTTGTCATGCTGCTCTTTGTGGTAGTTGAGGTATAATTGGTGTGTTAATATTTGTGGTGATTTCAAACCTTTCATGCTACTTTTAAGTAAAGTTTTCTGTTTCTTAAAACACAGTAAGGAGGAAATATCAAAGAAGCAATAAGAAATTTGTAGCAGATACATAAATGGCAGGTACTAATTACTACCAGACTTCACCCTGTCAGTTGAGTTCTTTTTTTAATATTTCGGTTCAAAATTTTCTTAAATATAGAAATATCTTTAGCAGGAAATAAAATATATTTTTTTCATGTACTTATAATATCTGTCATGCTTTTATGGAATATATACTGTACTCCTGTGGAAATTATGGCAATGTGCCCCATAAATTCAAAAGAAAGCAAAAAAAAAACAACTAAAACTATGGCCCAGATTAACTAATGTGTCTGCCCCTAGAATCAGTCTAAAAAGTGGTGTAAAAATCTGTCTCAAAGTAGGCCAACCAATTGTTTGTATACTATCAGAGAAAAGTATCTGACCCTGCTCCACAGTTATCATCCAGCCTGAGCCCCTGTAATAAACCTGGTGAAGGACTAGAGAGACTGTCTAAGCTTACGCCATCTAAATTTGGGCCAATGAGTAAGTGTAGTATATAATATGGAAAAAAGAATTGATCAGGAAGGTTAAATTGCAAGTACACGTTTCTTAACCCCTTCCCGACATGTGACGTACAATTATGTAATAAAAGTCAGTGACTTCCTGCATTTTGAAGTAATAGTACGTCATGGTGATCAGACGGGCACCTGAAAAAAAATGAGACCCTACATAAGAAAATTGCTAAAAAAAAATATATATATATATATCTCTCTGAACATGGAAACACTAAAAATCATTATTTTCTTTCAAATATGCTATTATTGTGTTAAAGTGAAATAATTAAATAAAAGTATACATATTAGGTATCGCCGCGTCCGTAACAACCAGCTCTATAAAAATATCACATGACCTAACCCCTCAGCAATTTTTTTGTCACCTTACATTATTACAAATAAAATGACATTTACAAAATTATGCCAACATAAAGTAGACATATGGGGAATATTAAGTAAGAAATTTTTTATAAGGTATCAATTTCTGTTTTAAAAGCAGAGAAATAGAAATTTAGAAAATTGCAAATTTTTCTAAATCTTGGGTAAATTTGGGATTTTTTTATAAATAAAAGTAAAATATATTGACTCAAATTTATGACTACAACGTGTCACAAAAGAAAACAATCTCAGAATGACTTGGATAAGTAAAAGTGTTCCAAAGTTATTACCACATGAAGTGACACATGTCAGATTTGCAAAAAAATGACCTGGGCGAAAACTGGCCCGGGGTAAAAGGGGTTAAAGAAACACTCTGGTACTATTGTTTCTTCACAGGGATTAGGTAATTACACATTTTTTTTTAAAATTAGCTGCTAATTCATGTTTTTTATTTTGAAGTCACATAAATTGACTGAATTGAATTTGAAAATGTATGATCAATGTTTTTTTAGTTTTCAAACGTTATTTTAAAGACTTTCTCTTTTATGCTTTTATACTGATCACCTATCCTCTGGATAGGTCATATGGATCTGATCTGTGGAGTTCCAACACTCGGGACCCCACCGATCAGCTGTTTGAGAAGGCACTGGTACTCGCAGTAGTCCTGCGGCCTTCTCACAGCTTAGTCTAGGCCAGTGACGTCACATTCATCATTCACATGGACTAGACACAGCTCAGCCCCATTGAAGTGAATGGGGCTGAGCTTCAACACAAAGCACGAACTATATACTATGTACGGCGCTGTGATTGGTGAGCTGAGAGAAGACCATGGCGCTTCTGCGAATGTCATACATTCTGATTCTTCCATTCCCACCACCACTTTTACCTAAACCTAAGTTTGCCCCACCTAATAAAATGTAAAGTAACATTAAAAGTACCAGTAAACCAGAACTCCCCAAATAAAACTGAAACTCAAACTAGATCCTAAATTTGAGTTAAACCCTAGACCCTAAGATAAATTCAGATCCCAAACCAGGCTCCTAAATTTATTCTGACACCTAAATCAGACCATTGGGCTCTGCTGCAGCCCCATGTTGAACCTCTCCACATTCTGCACCTGTGGCTAGTGTATACTCTCCTCAATTCTGATTGCTGTCCCTACCTTAATCATCTACATATATGAGGCACTTTTTTTTATACCCATCCATATCTATGGATCACACTAGGGATCTTCTCTACAGCTATCATTGTGACACCTTATTCACATAGTCCACGGCTTCATTGGATGCACAGCTAAGGCCAAGTTTGCACTTCAGTTATTTGGTCAGGTATTTCCATCAGTTATTGTGAGCTCAAGCCAGTAGTAAAGCATCCTCAAAGATCAGATGTAATGTAAAGATTTGCACCTCTTCTTTGTTTTTGACACGCACCTGGCTTTGGCTCACAATAACTGCTCAAAATAACTGACCAAATAACTGAAGGGCGATCTCAGCCTAAGGCCTCTTTTACACGACCATATGACTTTTTCAGTGTTTTGCGGTCCGTTTTTCACGGATCTGTTGTTCCGTTTTTTGTTTCCGTTGTGTTTGCGTTTCTGTTCCGTTTATTTTTTCCGTTTTTCCGTATGGCATATACAGTATACAGTGATTACATAGAAAAAATTGGGCTGGGCATAACATTTTCAATAGATGGTTCCGCAAAAACGGAACGGATACGGAAGATATATGGATGCATTTCCGTACAGTACAGACCAAAAGTTTGGACACACCTTCTCATTCAAAGAGTTTTCTTTATTTTCATGACTATGAAGGCATCAAAACTATGAATTAACACATGTTGAATTATATACACTGCGTGCAGAATTATTAGGCAAATGAGTATTTTGACCACATCATCCTCTTTATGCATGTTGTCTTACTCCAAGCTGTATAGGCTCGAAAGCCTACTACCAATTAAGCATATTAGGTGATGTGCATCTCTGTAATGAGAAGGGGTGTGGTCTAATGACATCAACACCCTATATTAGGTGTGCATAATTATTAGGCAACTTCCTTTCCTTTGGCAAAATGGGTCAAAAGAAGGACTTGACAGGCTCAGAAAAGTCAAAAATAGTGAGATATCTTGCAGAGGGATGCAGCACTCTTAAAATTGCAAAGCTTCTGAAGCGTGATCATCGAACAATCAAGCGTTTCATTCAAAATAGTCAACAGGGTCGCAAGAAGCGTGTGGAAAAACCAAGGCGCAAAATAACTGCCCATGAACTGAGAAAAGTCAAGCGTGCAGCTGCCAAGATGCCACTTGGCACCAGTTTGGCCATATTTCAGAGCTGCAACATCACTGGAGTGCCCAAAAGCACAAGGTGTGCAATACTCAGAGACATGGCCAAGGTAAGAAAGGCTGAAGGACGACCACCACTGAACAAGACACACAAGCTGAAACGTCAAGACTGGGCCAAGAAATATCTCAAGACTGATTTTTCTAAGGTTTTATGGACTGATGAAATGAGAGTGAGTCTTGATGGACCAGATGGATGGGCCCGTGGCTGGATTGGTAAAGGGCAGAGAGCTCCAGTCCGACTCAGACGCCAGCAAGGTGGAGGTGGAGTACTGGTTTGGGCTGGTATAATCAAAGATGAGCTTGTGGGGCCTTTTCGGGTTGAGGATGGAGTCAAGCTCAACTCCCAGTCCTACTGCCAGTTTCTGGAAGACACCTTCTTCAAGCAGTGGTACAGGAAGAAGTCTGCATCCTTCAAGAAAAACATGATTTTCATGCAGGACAATGCTCCATCACACGCGTCCAAGTACTCCACAGCGTGGCTGGCAAGAAAGGGTATAAAAGAAGAAAATCTAATGACATGGCCTCCTTGTTCACCTGATCTGAACCCCATTGAGAACCTGTGGTCCATCATCAAATGTGAGATTTACAAGGAGGGAAAACAGTATACCTCTCTGAACAGTGTCTGGGAGGCTGTGGTTGCTGCTGCACGCAATGTTGATGGTGAACAGATCAAAACACTGACAGAATCCATGGATGGCAGGCTTTTGAGTGTCCTTGCAAAGAAAGGTGGCTATATTGGTCACTGATTTGTTTTTGTTTTGTTTTTGAATGTCAGAAATGTATATTTGTGAATGTTGAGATGTTATATTGGTTTCACTGGTAAAAATAAATAATTGAAATGGGTATATATTTGTTTTTTGTTAAGTTGCCTAATAATTATGCACAGTAATAGTCACCTGCACACACAGATATCCCCCTAAAATAGCTAAAACTAAAAACAAACTAAAAACTACTTCCAAAAATATTCAGCTTTGATATTAATGAGTTTTTTGGGTTCATTGAGAACATGGTTGTTGTTCAATAATAAAATTAATCCTCAAAAATACAACTTGCCTAATAATTCTGCACTCCCTGTACATAACAAAAAGTGTGAAACAGCTGAAAATATGTCATATTCTAGGTTCTTCAAAGTAGCCACCTTTTGCTTTGATTACTGCTTTGCACACTCTTGGCATTCTCTTGATGAGCTTCAAGAGGTAGTCCCCTGAAATGGTCTTCCAACAGTCTTGAAGGAGTTCCCAGAGATGCTTAGCACTTGCTGGCCCTTTTGCCTTCTCTCTGCGGTCCAGCTCACCCCAAACCATCTCGATTGGGTTCAGGTCCGGTGACTGTGGAGGCCAGGTCATCTGGCGCAGCACCCCATCACTCTCCTTCATGGTCAAATAGCCCTTACTTTCAAAGTTTTCCCAATTTTTCGGCTGACTGACTGACCTTCATTTCTTAAAGTAATGATGGCCACTTGTTTTTCTTTACTTAGCTGCTTTTTTCTTGCCATTATGCAAATTCTAACAGTCTATTCAGTAGGACTATCAGCTGTGTATCCACCTGACTTCTCCTCAACGCAACTGATGGTCCATTTCAGGGGACTACCTCTTGAAGCTCATCAAGAGAATGCCAAGAGTGTGCAAAGCAGTAATCAAAGCAAAAGGTGGCTACTTTGAAGAACCTAGAATATGACATATTTTCAGTTGTTTCACACTTGTTTGTTATGTATATAATTCCACATGTGTTAATTCATAGTTTTGATGCCTTTAGTGTGAATCTACAATTTTCATAGTCATGAAAATAAAGAAAACTCTTTGAATGAGAAGGTGTGTCCAAACTTTTGGTCTGTACTGTATTGTGTTCCTTTTTTTTGCGGACCCATTGACTTGAATGGAGCCACAGAACGTGATTTTCGGGCAATAATAGGACATGTTCTATCTTTCAACTGAACGGAAAAACAGAAATACGGAAACAGAATGCATACAGAGTACATTCTGTTTTTTTTTACGGAATGCAAAAAACGGCCAGTAAACGGAAAAAAAAAAACGGTCATGTGAAAGAGGCCTAAGTCCTTGGTTTTTCATCATTAACCACCTCAGCCCCCAGTGCTTAAACACCCTGAAAGACCAGGCCACTTTTTACACTTCTGACCTACACTACTTTCACCGTTTATTGCTCGGTCATGCAACTTACCACCCAAATGAATTTTACCTCCTTTTCTTCTCACTAATAGAGCTTTCATTTGGTGACATTTCATTGCTGCTGACATTTTTACTTTTTTTGTTATTAATCGAAATTTAACGATTTTTTTGCAAAAAAATGAAATTTTTCACTTTCAGTTGTAAAATTTTGCAAAAAAAACGACATCCATATATAAATTTTGCTCTAAATTTATTGTTCTACATGTCTTTGATAAAAAAAAAAAGTTTGGGTAAAAAAAAAAAATGGTTTGGGTAAAAGTTATAGCATTTACAAACTATGGTACAAAAATGTGAATTTCCGCTTTTTGAAGCAGCTCTGACTTTCTGAGCACCTGTCATGTTTCCTGAGGTTCTACAATGCCCAGACAGTACAAACACCCCACAAATGACCCCATTTCTGAAAGTAGACACCCTAAGGTATTCGCTGATGGGCATAGTGAGTTCATAGAACTTTTTATTTTTTGTCACAAGTTAGCGGAAAATGATGTTTGTTTTTTTTTGGGTTTTTTTTCTTACAAAGTCTCATATTCCACTAACTTGCGACAAAAAATAAAAACTTCCATGAACTCACTATGCCCATCAGCGAATACCTTGGGGTGTCTTCTTTCCAAAATGGGGTCACTTGTGGGGTAGTTATACTGCCCTGGCATTCTAGGGGCCCAAATGTGTGGTAAGTAGGTAAATGACCTGTGAAATCCGAAAGGTGCTCTTTGGAATGTGGGCCCCTTTGCCCACCTAGGCTGCAAAAAAGTGCCACACATGTGGTATCTCCGTATTCAGGAGAAGTTGGGGAATGTGTTTTGGGGTGTCATTTTACATATACCCATGCTGGGTGAGAGAAATATCTTGGCAAAAGACAACTTTTCCCATTTTTTTATACAAAGTTGGCATTTGACCAAGATATTTATCTCACCCAGCATGGGTATATGTAAAATGACACCCCAAAACACATTCCCCAACTTCTCCTAAATACGGAGATACCACATGTGTGACATTTTTTTGCAGCCTAGGTGGGCAAAGGTGCCCAAATTCCTTTTAGGAGGGCATTTTTAGACATTTGGATACCAGACTTCTTCTCACGCTTTGGGGCCCCTAAAATGCCAGGGCAGTATAAATACCCCACATGTGACCCCATTTTGGAAAGAAGACACCCCAAGGTATTCAATGAGGGGCATGGCGAGTTCATAGAAAAAAAAAATTTTGGCACAAGTTAGCGGAAATTGATTTTTTTGATTTTTTTCTCACAAAGTCTCCCTTTCCGCTAACTTGGGACAAAAATTTCAATCTTTCATGGACTCAATATGCCCCTCAGCAAATACCTTGGGGTGTCTTCTTTCCAAAATGGTGTTATTTGTGGGGTGTTTGTACTGCCCTGGCATTTGAGGGTCTCCGCAGTCATTACATGTATGGCCAGCATTAAGAGTTTCTGCTATTCTCCTTATATTGAGCATACGGGTAATGAGATTTTTTTTTTCCGTTTAGCCTCTGGGCTGAAAGAAAAAAATGAACGGCACAGATTTCTTCATTCGCATCGATCAATGTGGATGAAAAAATCTCTGCCAAAAAAAGAAAAAGGAGGGGAAAGGCGTCTGCCAGGACATAGGAGCTCCGCCCAACATCCATACCCACTTAGCTCGTATGCTCTGGCAAACCAGATTTCTCCATTCACATCAATCGATGTGGATGAATAAATCATTGCCGGGATTTTTTTTTTTATATATACAAAGTGTTTGCCAAAGTATATGAACACCGCCACCTCCTTAGCTCATATGCCTCGGCAAACGTATCTTTTACTGCAGAGGAGAAATCTCGTCTTGCAGCGCCGCATACACCGACTTGCGTGTAATCTGACAGCAGCGCAATGCTTCTGTCCGAATGCACATCAGTGCTGCAGCTAGTCGATCGGTTGGTCCACCTGGAAGGTAAAAAAAAAAAAAAAAAAAAGAAAAAACCAGGCCGCAACGCAATAAATTTATAAACTTTTGAACAGAACATATAAACTTTTTTTAACTTTTTTAACTGAATGTTAACTTTTTTACTTACCGGTATTTTTTTTTTTGTTTAGTTTTTTTTACCTTTATAGAACAAACCTCTCCTTCCCCATGGGACAATGTGCAAAGCGCAAATCGCCCAAAGATGTGGCGAAGTACGTTATGCACTTTATCCCAGGTGAAAGGAGAGGTTTGCAGCAGCTGTGAGTAAAAGGGCCGTAATAGCCCTGTGTGCCTGTCCTGTGAGATGCAATCCCTATGCTAGGTGTACCTGTGTGTGGTACTTCCGGAAACACTCTCCATAGCATAGGGCAGGGTGGTCAGGACAGTCAGGACAGAAATAGCGGGTGTCACGCCTTATTCCACTCCTGCTACAGACACGACATCTTTTTCGGGGTGACGGTTGGGTTGAGGTACCAGGAACGACACTGGGGAAATGTCGCTCGTGTAGACGGCTAACTACACTGGTGGATGGGGCCACGGAACCTCCTGGATAAAGGAGGTTCTCGATGATCTCTTCCTGGAATTTGAGGAAGGATCGTGTTCTCCCAGCCTTACTGTAGAGAACAAAACTATTATACAGCGCCAATTGAATTAAGTATACAGACACCTTCTTATACCAGCGTCTGGTTCTGCGGGAAACTAAATACGGAGACAACATATGGTCATTGAAGTCCACCCCTCCCATGAGCGCATTATAGTCGTGGACACAGAGGGGCTTTTCAATGACACGGGTTGCTCGCTCAATTTGTATTGTCGTGTCTGCGTGAATGGAGGAGAGCATGTAAACGTCACGCTTGTCTCTCCATTTCACCGCGAGCAGTTCTTCGTTACACAAGGCAGCCCTCTCCCCCCTTGCAAGACGGGTGGTTACAAGCAGTTGGGGGAAGCCCACGCGACTAGTTCGCGCGGTGCCACAGGCGCAAATCCGTTCTAGAAACAAATGCCTAAAGAGGGCCACACTTGTGTAGAAATTGTCCACATAAAGATGGTACCCCTTGCCGAATAAGGGTGACACCAAGTCCCAGACTGTCTTCCCACTGCTCCCCAGGTAGTCAGGGCAACCGACCGGCTCCAGGGTCCGATCTTTTCCCTCATAGATCCGAAATTTGTGGGTATAGCCTGTGGCCCTTTCACAGAGCTTATACAATTTGACCCTATACCGGGCAAGCTTGCTTGGGATGTATTATTTGAAGCCAAGGCGCCCGGTAAAATGTATTAGGGACTTGTCTACGCAGATGTTTTGCTCGGGGGTATACAAATCTGCAAATTTCTGGTTGAAGTGGTCTATGAGGGGCCGAATTTTGTGGAGCCGGTCAAAAGCTGGGTGGCCTCTGGGACGGGAGGTGGTGTTGTCGCTAAAATGCAGGAAACGGAGGATGGCCTCAAATCGTGCCCTGGACATAGCAGCAGAGAACATGGGCATGTGATGAATCGGGTTCGTGGACCAATATGACCGCAATTCATGCTTTTTAGTTAGACCCATGTTGAGGAGAAGGCCCAAAAAAATTTTAATTTAGGAAACTTGGACTGGTTTCCACCGGAAAGGCTGGGCATAAAAGCTTCCCGGGTTGGCGGATATAAATTGTGTGGCATACCGGTTTGTCTCTGCCACGGCTAAGTCCAAGAGCTCCGCAGTCAAGAACAGCTCAAAAAATCCCAGGGCTGAACCGATTTGAGCCGTCTCAACCCGAACTCCAGACTGGGAGGTGAAAGGGGGAAATAATGGTGCGGCTGAAGTTGGTGACTGCCAATCAGGGTTTGCCAGCACCTCAGGGATTCTAGGGGCTCTACGGGCCTGTCTGTGCGGTGGCTGCGACGGGGTAACTACTGCACGTGCCACCGTACCAGCTTCAACTGCCCTTCTGGTGCTCGCCACGTCACCATGTTGTACGGCAGTGCTGGTACTAGGTCCAGGGAGGGCTGCGCTGCTGGTGTATGCCTCACCACGTGATCCGGCAGCGACAGCCCCACTCTGCTGCTCTTGAAGCGGATCCTGCACAACCTGTGGTCTAGCGACACGGGGCCGGGTACGCCTGGTGCTGTCAGGGACCTCAACCTCCTCGTCCGAACTTTGGGTCAGAGAGCCACTGCTTTCTACAGGTTCATATTCTGACCCGCTAGATTCGTCAGATGAGGGTTCCCATTCCTCATCCGACTGGGTCAGAATCCTGTAGGCCTCTTCAGAAGAATACCCCCTGTTTGACATTTTGGACTACTAAATTTAGGGGTATTCCCTGAGACTACCCAAGAAAAAAAGCAAGCCTGTCTTACAAAGGGGAGGCTAGCGAAGTACCGGAGGCCGCTGCGGTTGATAAAATATCAAAACTGATTTTTTTATCGCCGCAGTGAGTGTAAAATGAATGTGCAGTGATCAAAAAAATATATATTTTTTGTCACTGCGGTGGGGCGGGCGTGGGTGAACGCACGTGTGGGCGACCGATCAGGCCTGATCGGGCAAACACTGCGTTTTGGGTGGAGGGCGAGCTAAGGTGACACTAATACAATTATAGATCTGACCGTGATTAGTTTTGATCACTTACAGATACTATAAAAGTACAAATGCTGATTAGCGATACGCTAAACAGCGAATAAGTGACTGCGGTGCGGTGGGCTGGGCGCTAACTCACGCTAAACTACCTAACCAAGGGGCCTAAACTATCCCTAAAACCTAACAGTCAATACCAGTGAAAAAAAAAAAGGGACAGTTTACACTGATCACTTTTTTTCCTTTCACTAGTGATTGACAGGGGCGATCAAAGGGGTGATCAAAGGGTTAATTGGGGTGCAGGGGGGTGATCTGGGGCTAAGGTGTAGTGTTTGGTGCTACTCACAGTTCAGTCTGCTCCTCTGCTGGATCCAACCGACGAAAAGGACCAGCAGAGGAGCAGAGAAGCCATATAACAGATCATATTAGTAAATATGATCTGTTATATGGCTTGTGATTGGATTTTTTGAAAATCGCCAGCCTGCCAGCCAATGATCGTTGCTGGCAGGCTGGTGACGAACTTCTTCTTTAACTTTTGCCGGCCCGCGATGCGCATGCGCGGGCCGGCTTTGAGCGAAATCTCGCGTCTCGCGAGATGATGCGTATATGCGTGATTTTATGTGCTGTATCGGGTCTAAAGATACTTGTTTTGACATCCACACCTTGAATATCCAGAATCAGCATTTTTTATGTAAGTTCCATATATGATTATTGTATGACTAATGTTAAATGGGGTGAATTTTTTGACCAATATATGCCCCATGATTTCAAGTCAATGTGGACCTAGTAAAAATATTTCCTCCATTTAATCAACTACTCTTCGATTTTTTTTCTTATAATGTAAAGCAAAGCTGTATGCATTTGGAGGTAATAACCTATAATTTTGGACTTCCATAGTGGAACATTCATGATTCTGAAGCACTTGGAGCCAACAAACTCTTGTTTATGGACTTTTCTAGTAGAACACTGACAACCATTCAAGTGAATTGTTCCGCATCCGTGATACTGGATTCAAGCAGCCGGTGATCGTATATTGCAGAACCGCCATTTGTGGTCTGCAAAACAGGCACGAACGGCCTATGACCCTAAAGCAGAGCACTGCGGTATGCTCACAAGATCTAGAACCTTTTGCAGCCTTTCCCTTTCTGAGTGTCCTCCTCTCATTCTTGAAGCACTATAATTATAAAAGATATATAAATACATACAATTTACTTATAAATGTACTTTTGTTTGAGTATTCATGTCTAAAATTTCCCTTACGCAGGAGTTCTTTTCCCAGGCCACCTATTATTCACAGGCCTACTGTGCCTATAGATAAACACGATGCTGGGTATATTACATGCGTCTATAATAAATAGTTTATTAATAAAACATATGTTGGGAAGTCCATGGGCTCAGAAAGGAAAATACACATATTTTCATATGTCACATTTTGTTCTAGAGTAAACCACCAAACTTTTTTCTTTCAATTGAATAGGCTCCAAGTAATTGCCTGCATACATCCTTCTTTTTATCTATGATTTGTTTCACATTTCCTTCCCTATATAGTAAATTTAGAATTTTGAAAATAACATTTAACGAATTAATACCATTTTCCCAATGTACTACTAATATTATAACACAGCATCTAATGGAAAAAAAGCTATGAAAGGCAAACAATAAGAATTAGTACCAAAACAGAGGACTTAATTGATAATGTGCTCTAAATAATGGTGTGTGGAAATGTGTAGAAACCTAAAGAAAATAAATGGCTCTTCATTTCCTTTTTAAACTGCTCCCTGCCGAAAGTGCGGAACATTTGGATCTGATTTATGTACAAGGAAATAATTCGCTAACTACTCTTTCATTACCTTCAACCAATACTGTACTAAGTTGTTTTAGATCATCAATCAAACACAATCAAGAAGAAAATGGCAATGTGTCTAATAAATTCATAAGAACACAAAAAAAACAAAAAAACAATGGCCCAGATTAACTAAATGTGTCCGCGCCAAGAATCAGTCTAAAAAGTGGTGTAAAATTATGTCTCAAAGTTGGCCAACCAATAGTTGCTATACTATTAGAGAAAAGTGTCTGACCCTGCTCCACATTTGTCATCCAGCCCGAGCCCCAGTGATAAACCTGGTGCAGGACTAGATAGACTGTCTGAGCTTACGCCATCTACAGTATATACAGGGTGGGCCATTTATATGGATACACCTTAATAAAATGGGAATGGTTGGTGATATTAACTTCCTGTTTGTGGCACATTAGTATATGTGAGGGGGGAAACTTTTCAAGATAGGTGGTGACCATGGCGGCCATTTTGAAGTCGGCCATTTTGAATCCAACTTTCGTTTTTTCAACAGGAAGAGGGTCATGTGACACATCAAACTTATTGGGAATTTCACAAGAAAAACAATGGTGTGCTTGGTTTTAACATAACTTTATTCTTTCATGAGTTATTTACAAGTTTCTGACCACTTATAAAATGTGTTCAATGTGCTGCCCATTGTGTTGGATTGTCAATGCAACCCTCTTCTCCCACTCTTCACACACTGATAGCAACACTGCAGGAGAAATGCTAGCTTAGGCTTCCAGTATCCGTAGTTTCAGGTGCTGCACATCTCGTATCATCTGAAGGCAATCGTCTATGCTGTGAAGATACGAGATGTGCAGCACCTGAAACTATGGATACTGGAAGCCTGTGCTAGAATTTCTCCTGCGGTGTTGCTATCAGTGTGTGAAGAGTGGGAGAAGAGGGTTGCATTGACAATCCAACACAATGGGCAGCACATTGAACAAATTTTATAAGTGATCAGAAACTTGTAAATAACTCATGAAAGAATAAAGTTACGTTAAAACCAAGCACACCATTGTTTTTCTTGTGAAATTCCCAATAAGTTTGATGTGTCACATGACCCTCTTCCTATTGAAAAAACAAAAGTTGGATTCAAAATGGCCGACTTCAAAATGGCCGCCATGGTCACCACCCATCTTGAAAAGTTTCCCCCCTCACATATACTAATGTGCCACAAACAGGAAGTTAATATCACCAACCATTCCCATTTTATTAAGGTGTATCCATATAAATGGCCCACCCTGTAGATTAGTAAATTTGGGCCAATGAGTAAGTGTAGTATATAATATGGAAAAAAGAATTGATCAGGAAGGCTAAATTGCAAGTACGCATTTCTTAAAGAAACACTCTGGTTACTTCACAGGGATTAGGTAATTACACAGATTTTTTTTTTAATTAGCTCCTAATTCATGTTTTTTATTTTGGTGTCACATAAATTGACTGAATTGAATTTGCTAATTTATTATCAATGTTTTTTTTAGTTTTTAAAAGTTATTTTAAAGACTTTCTCTTTTATGTTTTTATACTGATGACCTATTGTCACCGCCAGTTCTGTGAGAAGGTCTGGCAGACGTTCTTCTCTACCTCTTGCATGACGTTCTTTGTTTTGGTTTCACTTTGTCATCTCCTTTCCTTCTCCCAGGTGTCACCTATTTAGACTAATTGTCTCCCTTAATATTCCCTCCCATACTGCCTCACTTTGCGGTTTATACTACTTCCTGGATGAGGTGTTCACTGCTGGAGGCTGTGGCTACTGCTGTTTGTTAAGATAAGTCTTTTTCTTTATTGGTGTTTCCTTGCTGGCTTGATTCTAGGTGACCCTGACTCCGTCCGCATTAAGTGCAGGGAGTCGGTGGTCGTGTCCCCTCACTATTATAGGGTCTTCAGGTGTCACACAGTCTTAGGTACGTGGGCATGCAATAGTCTACCATTCAGACCCTTGCATGGGCATAGCAGTCAGGGAGAGCTCTTAGGGTTTTATAGGGCTCACCCATATGCTCCTTAGTTTGGGATCAAGCAGTTTGGGATCAAGCCAGTCGGATGTTTATTTATAAGTTCCAGCTATCTGCAACATCATCCGTGACACCTATCCTCTGGATGGGTCATATGGATCTGATCGGTGGGGTTCCAACACCCGGGACCCCACCGACCAGCTGTTTGAGAAGGCACTGGTACTCACAGTAGTGCCGCGGCCTTTTCTAGTGGAACACTGACAACCATTCAAGTGAATTGTTCCGCATCCGTGATACTGGATTCACACAGCCGGTGCTCGTATATTGCAGAACTGCCATTTGCGGTCTGCAATACAGGCACGAATGGCCCATGACCCTAAAGCAGAGCACTGCGGTATGCTCACAAGATCTAGCACCCGTTGCAGCCTTTCCCTTTCTGTGTGTCCTCCTCTCATTCCTGAAGCACTATAATTATAAAAGACATATATAAATACATACAATTTACTTATAAATGTACTTTATATATGTCTTTTAAGGGAAATTTGTGTCTTTTAAGGGAAATATGTCTATATGTCTAATATTTATATGTCTTTTAAGGGAAATTTCAGACAAAATACATAGAATTTACTTATACATGTACTATTGTCTAAAATTTCCCTTACGCAGGAGTTCTTTTCCTAGGCCACCTATCATTTACAGGCCTACTGTGCCTATAGATAAACCTGATGCTGGGTATATTGCATGCGTCTATAATAAATAGTTTAACAAAACATATGTTGGGAAGTCCATGGGCTCAGAACGGAAAATACACATATTTTCATATGTCACATTTTGTTCTAGAGTAAACCACCAAACTTTTTTCTTTCAATTGAATAGGCTCCAAGTAATTGCCTGCATACATCCTTCTTTTTATCTATGATTTGTTTCACATTTCCTTCCCTATATAGTAAATTTTGAATTTTGAAAATAACATTTAACGAATTAATACCATTTTCCTAATGTACTACTAATATTATAACACAGCATCTAATGGAAAAAAAGCTATGAAAGGCAAACAATAAGAATTAGTACCAAAACAGAGGACTTAATTGATAATGTGCTCTAAATAATGGTGTGTGGAAATGTGTAGAAACCTAAAGAAAATAAATGGCTCTTCATTTCCTCTTTAAACTGCTCCCTGCCGAAAGTGCGGAACATTTGGATCTGATTTATGTACAAGGAAATAATTCACTAACTACTCTTTCATTAGCTTTAACCAATACTGTACTAAGTTGTTTTAGATCATCAATCAAACACAATCAAGAAGAAAATAGTCATATGTTGATCATTTTCTGCCATTTCCTTCTCCATCTGCTTCCATTCTGGCTTCTCATCGTGTTCTGAGGGGTATAGAAACTTATGTTGTCCTACGTAAAAAGAAGCGATAACATGGTTCTCAATGTCCATCTTCTACTGCAATAATATATACCAAGCTGATTGTATTTAGTGCCTTATGTAGGTAAAAATATAATAAATTTAACATTATTGATTTACCTGCCATTTAAAAGTTTTATGAAGTGCAATAAGAAACACACTTTCACTTACCCTCACCTACTGTGTCCTTCCCCTTTCCCAGGCAGGGTCCTCTTCCCCTCTGTACCAGTCTATTACTAAGTTCATGCACACTGTACTTGTCTTTTATATTATGTATATGTATGTATATAAGTTTATATGTATACCCCCCTCTTAGGTGCACAACGCTATAGAATGAATCGTCCTTTAAAATAATATTAATAATAATAACAACTTTAACAACTTTGTCTAGGTCAATAGCTGGCAAAAAGAAATGTACTAGAAATGTACAACTGCCATACAGATGTGCCCTTCCTTACATTTCCTCTTTGCTCAAAATATTCCAAGATGTGTGGCATGCAATTACCAAAAAAAAACAACATGATTTGTGATACTGTGTCACCAATTAAAGGGTTTTGCTAGCATGCCACAACATTGAATTGAATTTGCATTGTGAGCAATTGGGTTCCTGTACCAAATTTAAGGAGAGATAAGGGTAGACACATCTATACATACTAATATTAACTCCTTAGTGACCAGCCTGTTTTGGGCCTTACTGCCTTACTGACCAAGCGTTTTCTTCCTTTTTTCATCATCTTGTTCCAAGAGCTATAACTTTTTTATTTTTACATCTATATAACTTTATGAGGGCTTGTTTTTTGCGGTACAAGTTGTAGTTTTTAATGGCGCCATTTTGGGGTACACATAACTTTCTTATTAACTTTTATTAACTCTTTCTGGGAGGGAAAAAGAGCAATACTGCCACTGTGTTTATACGTTATAAATTTTACGGCATTCATTTTTCAGTATAAATAACATAATATCTTTATTCTCTGGGTCAGTACGATTACAGTGATACCAAATACATATATTTTTTTTTACATTTTACTACTTTACTACGGTGGCAACTAAGAATAAATTAGCAAATCTGTCTTTTTTTTTTTTTTTACAGTGTTCACCGTAGGGGATAATTTACATGATATTTATGTAGTCCGGGTCATTACCGACGCGGAAATGCCAGACATATGGTGAAGAGGGGTTTCTTTAGCAATTTTTTTTCATTGAAAAGCGTATTTTCAATGGAAAAAAAGCTGAATTTTTTAATTTTTTTTTTACTTTCTTTAACCACTTAATAGTTCCACAAGGGGACTATAACAGACAGCTTTTTGATTGCTTTTAAAATGCAATGCACTATCCCTAGAGTACATTGCATTTTAATGGCAATGCGCTATCCCTGTCAGGGAAAACTCAGATCCGATGGTATTTTCTAACCCACAGGTGTTCCCATGGTGACGGGGACGCTTGTCGGGGAGGAGTATGCCAAAGTGGAATAACAGTACACATTTAAAAAAAAATAATAATAAAATATTCTAAATAATGAATATATTCGCTATATTGCTATATATTTGTTTTTTAGAATATTCGTCATTTTTTTCCATATGAAAACATGATTCCTTCCTGCTTAAGTTGCTTGTGGGCCAATAACTCATTGACCCACAAGAAAGAATCAGGGACGAATCTTGTTTTCAGATGTTAAAAAATGACAAATATTCGCTATAGCGAATATATAGCACTATATTCGAAATATTCACGAATTAGCAAAGTTGCGATATTCGCAATAAATATTCGCTATTTGAATATTCAAGCTTAACACTAATTAGCATCAACAACTAAATAGAGCTATACGTTGTCCAAATGACAGTAACATAGGGTGCCAAATAACAGGGCTCAGGCTATTGCCTCCCAAGTCTAATGGCACTAGGGACTGTGGAGAATTTACCCCTCCTGTTATCCATCCCATTACTTTTATGGGGATGGAATTCAAAATAGGACTATCATTATATTATAAATTAAAAAAAGTTGAAGAGGCTCTGTCACCCTGATAAAGTCTACCGAACCAGGCATATAGCCTGGTAGGGCCGACGATGCAGACAAAAAACATACCTTTATTTCTCATGTTGGCGGTCCGGTTACAAATATGCAAATTAGGAATTTGAGCACTCAGAGGCAGGCTTATGCCTTCCAAGTACCCCATTATACCTTTGTGCGACACCCTGTTCATTGCTAATGCTTGCCTTCTGCACCTTACCACGCCCCATTTCTTTTGATTGACAGCGCCAGACCCATCGGCCTAGAGCTGAGATCCCACGCTTGTTCACTCGCTTCCTGGATATTTTACATTCTTCCAGGCTTCCAGGCTGTGCGCGAGTGCGCAGGCACGGGATCTTAATCAAAAAAAATGGGGGCGTGATTAGGTGTAGAAGGCCAGCATTAGCAATGAACGGGGGCATCGCAGAAGCAGTGCTCGGAAGGCATAAGCCAGCCTCTGAGTGCTTGAATTCATAATTTGCATGTTTTTTAAAATAGCTTTTTCTGCCTAACTGGACCGCCAACATGAGAAATAAAGGTATGTTTTTTTGAGATTACCTGTACTTTGTAAGCTGGCTTACCCTCCTTTTTTATCTGTATCCTATGTGCCTTTATGATATATTTTTAACATGAATTTTCAATAAAGATGGTAGTTTTATCATGGTATCTTGTGTCTAGTACCTTTTGTTTGGTGAAATTACATCCAGTAAAGAAAAATAGGGAAAGAAATGTGTACCTAATAGGATGCACACTCTCCCGCTGACACATTAGAAAAATACCAAGAACTTTATTACTAGTGTTGATCACAAATATTCTAATCGTGAATTTTTATCGTGAATATTGGCACTTCGAGAATTCGTGAACATCTAGAATATAGTGCTATATATTTGTAATCGCGAATATTTTTGATTTTTTTTCATCAGTACCCATGATCCTTCACTGCTTCTTGCTTGTGGGCCAATGAGAAGGCTGCAATATCTTTGACTTTAGGAGAAGTGTTGATCTCAAATTTTCATATCGCGATTTTTCCAATTGCTGATTTTCGCAATCAAGAAAATAATGACTGGAGATCATGAATTCTCGAATTTGCGAATATATGACAAATATTCGCGAAATATCGCGAAATCGAATATTGCCCCTGACGCTCATCACTAGGGATGAGCGAACCCGAACTGTACAGTTCGGGTTCGTACCGAATTTTGGGGTGTCCGTGACACGGACCCGAACCCGAACATTTTCGTAAAAGTCCGTGTTCGGGTTCGGCGCTTTCTTGGCGCTTTTTGAAAGGCTGCAAAGCAGCCAATCAACAAGCATCATACTACTTGGCCCAAGAGGCCATCACAGCCATGCCTACTATTGGCATGGCTGTGATTGGCCAGTGCACCATGTGACCCAGCCTCTATTTAAGCTGGAGTCATGTAGCGCCGCACGTCACTCTGCTATGATCAGTATAGGGAGAGGTTGCAGCTGCGACGTTAGGGCGAGATTAGGCAGATTAACTCCTCCAAAAGACTTGATTCTGTGATCGATCTGCAGCTGTGGATCATTGAAGTGCTATTATTGACTTGCTCACTTTTTTGAGGCTGCCCAGAGCGTTTTTAGATCACTTTTTTTCTGGGGTGATCGGCGGCCATTTTGTGACTGGTGGTGCGCCAGCACGAGCTATCACCAAGTGTATTTAACCATCGATAGTGTGGTTATTTTGTGCTATATCCTACATCAGCTGCAGGCTGAGCCTGTGTCACCCAAGTGCATTTAACCATCAACAGTCTGATTATTTTTTGGCCATATACTACATCAGCTGCAGGCTGAGCCTGTGTCACCCAAGTGTCATGGTCTTACCTTCTTGCTGTTCTCCTTCGTTTGACATGTGCTGGCGGCCATCTTGGTTTCTGGGTTTCTTGTAGCCTTCCACCCTGCGGCTCCTCCTTCCCACTGGGAGGAGCTGGATGCCTAGCTCATATATATAGGAGGTCTGTGGCTTCAGTTCCTTGCTTGGTCCTCTTGTGTTCACATGCTTCTAAGACTGCTGCTGCTTCTGGTTCCTAATCCTGGCTTCGTCTGACTACCCTGCTGGTTCCTGATCCTGGTTTCGTCTGACTACCCTGCTGGTTCCTGATCCTGGCTTCGTCTGACTACCCTTCTGGTTCCTGACCTCTGGCTTCGCAAAGACTCTGCTCGGTTTCACCATCCGTTTGGACTTTGCTTTACAGCTTTATTTTCAATAAAGCCTTCTTATTTTCACTTATCTCTTGTTGTACGTCTGGTTCATGGTTCCGTGACATTAGGACCAAGCCATGAATTCTGACGGTACAGGGCCATCCTCGCTACCCACGCTGGTTGCCAGACTTGATCAGCAGGATCACCTGTTGGGTCGGTTCGCTGTGGCGTTGCAAACCCTGCTTGAACGCACGGCTCATTTCGCTCCCGTTGCCGATGGGTCGGTTGTCGCTCCTGGGCTCGCTCCTACTGCCGCTCCGGTTGTTGCGCCAGAGTCTACCCCGACACCTGTTGTTGCGCCTGCGGTGTTTCGGGGTATGACCGGTTCTGCCCCTCTTCCACAGCGCTTTGGGGGAGAGCCAACTCAGTGCCGAGGTTTCCTTAACCAGGTGGGCATTTATTTCGAGTTGTTGCCACATGCCTTTCCCACTGAGAGATCAAAGGTGGGCTTCTTGATCTCGCTGCTCTCGGACAAGGCCTTGGCCTGGGCCAGCCCTTTATGGGAGAACAACAATCCGGTGGTTGCCGAGTTTTCCGGTTTTGTTGCTTCTCTTCGGAAGGTATTCGATGTGCCGGCTCGTGCTGCCTCTGCTGCGAAGCTCCTTATGTCCATCAGACAGGGTTCACGATCCGTAGCTGAATACGCCATTGAGTTTCGTACCCTGGCAGCAGAGGTGGGCTGGAATAATGAGGCTCTGGTCGCTGCTTTCTCTCATGGTCTCTCGGATGCCTTGAAGGATGAGGTTGCAGCTAAGGACCTACCAGTTGAGCTCGAGTCTCTTATTTCTTTCGTGATTTTGATTGACACCAGACTCAGGGAGAGACCTTCCTTTAAGGAGAACCTGCGGAGGTCTTCTAACAGATTGGTGCCTACGTTTGCTGTCCCACCCGTGCCTCCCTCTCCTCCCACGCCTCCTGGGGATGACTTGTCTGGGGGTGAACCCATGCAGCTGGGGTTTGCTCGCCTGTCCGAGGGGGAGAGGGCACTCCGGAGACGCGAGGGCCGATGCATGTACTGTGGTCTCGGTGGGCATTTTCGGTTGGCATGTCCGAACCGTCCGGGAAAACGCTCGTACCTGAGATCCTGTCGGGGGCAGATCTTGGGTGGAGTCTCCTCGTCCCCGGTTTCCCGTGTTGACAAACCACTGATCACTGTTGTCCTCTCCTGGGTCGGGGGCTCGGTGACTACCCAGGCGTTGGTGGACTCTGGTGCTGGTGGTTTGTTCATTGATAGTGTGTTCGCTGCCGCCAATTCCATTCCTCTGCAGGCTCGAGGTTCCCCACTGGCTCTTGAGGCGATAGACGGCAGACCCCTTCTGCCGCCACACGTGACTCATGAGACCCTTCCAGTGGGGATAGCCATTGGTGCCGTTCACAGAGAGTCGGTCTGCCTCCAGGTTATTTCGTCTCCACACTACTCGGTGGTCTTGGGGTACCCCTGGCTCCAGAAGCATAATCCGACTTTCGATTGGAGATCGGTCGAGATCCTCTCGTGGTCACCGCAGTGTGGGGCTAGTTGCATCCATGGGTCTGTCAAGTTGCTGTGTACTTCCTCTGACTCTCTGTTGCCTCCTGAATACGAGGAGTACCGGGATGTATTCGATAAGGTGCGCGCGGTTGCCCTACCTCCGCACCGCCCATACGATTGTGCCATAGAGTTACAATCTGGTGCCGTTCCTCCTCGTGGCAAAGTCTATCCACTGTCGGTAGCGGAGAATGAGGCCATGGAGGAGTACGTGAGGGAGGCGCTTTCACGCGGACACATTCGCAAATCTTCGTCCCCGGCAGGGGCTGGATTTTTCTTTGTGAAAAAGAAGGGCGGTGAGTTGAGGCCTTGCATCGATTACAGGGGTCTCAATCGCATCACGATCAAGAACGCTTACCCGATACCCTTGATTTCCGAGCTGTTCGATCGCCTTAAAGGGGCCACGGTCTTTACCAAACTCGAACTGAGGGCGGCATATAACCTGGTAAGGATCAAGGCGGGCGATGAGTGGAAGACCGCGTTTAACACCAGGACCGGTCATTACGAATCCTTGGTTATGCCCTTTGGGTTGTGCAATGCGCCCGCAGTCTTTCAGGAATTCATCAACGATGTTTTCCGTGACCTGTTGCAGCAGTGTGTGGTGGTCTATTTGGATGACATCTTGGTATATTCTGAATCCATGGAGGCCCACATTCTGGATGTCAGACGAGTGTTGCAACGGTTACGAGAGAACAAGCTGTTCGGTAAGCTTGAGAAATGCGAATTTCACCGATCCCAGGTAACCTTCTTAGGTTACATCATTTCCGCTGGGGGGTTCTCCATGGATCCTGAGAAGGTTTCGGCTGTCTTACAGTGGCCCCAGCCCAGTGGTCTTCGTTCCCTGCAGCGCTTTTTGGGCTTCGCCAATTATTATCGGAAGTTCATCAGGGACTTTTCCATGCTGGCCAAGCCTCTCACGGATCTGACCAGGAAGGGCAGTAATTCCCAGGTCTGGCCGCTCGAGGCCATCCGAGCTTTTGAGGCCCTAAAGTCCGCCTTTGTGTCGGCTCCGATTCTGTCGCATCCCAACCCTGGGTTGCCCTTTGTCCTCGAGGTGGACGCGTCTGAGACGGGAGTAGGCGCCCTTCTGTCTCAGCGTAGAACACCAGAGGGTCCTCTGCTTCCTTGTGGGTTTTACTCCCGGAAACTGTCTTCCGCGGAGTGCAACTATCAGATTGGTGACAGGGAGTTATTGGCCATCGTGCAGGCCCTTAAAGAATGGAGGCACTTGCTCGAGGGTTCGGTGGTTCCGGTTCTCATCCTGACGGACCACAAGAATCTGACCTACCTTTCTGAGGCCAAGAGATTGACACCACGTCAGGCCAGATGGGCTCTGTTCTTGTCACGTTTTAATTACGTGGTCTCCTACCTACCCGGTTCCAAGAACATCAGGGCGGATGCCTTATCACGGCAGTACTCCGAGCTGTCCAGGGAGGAGTCGATTCCGACTTCGGTCCTACCTCCGAATCAGATCCTGGCCGCCATTCGCACCAGCCTGACCTCTCCCCTGGGTGAGCAGATTTTGGCGGCTCAATCTGGTGCTCCCTCTGGGAGACCCAACGGCAGATGTTTTGTGCCTGAGGAGTTGCGCACTCGGTTGTTGCGAACCTACCATAACTCCAAGACCGCGGGGCATCCTGGAAAGAATCAGCTGTCCTGGGCTGTTTCACGTCTGTTCTGGTGGCCTTCCCTACGTTCCGACATCGCCGCATATGTAGCGGCATGCTCCGTTTGTGCCCAGAGTAAGTCCCCTCGGCACCTTCCGTTGGGCCTTCTGCAACCCATAGCCACCGGGGAGCGCCCATGGTCACACCTGGGGATGGATTTCATTGTGGACCTCCCTGCATCCCGAGGCCATACGGTCATTCTCATGATTGTGGATCGGTTTTCCAAAATGTGCCACTGTGTTCCTCTCAAGAAGTTACCCTCTGCACAAGAGTTGGCCACGATTTTTGCCAGGGAGGTCTTCCGGTTGCACGGTTTGCCCAAGGAGATTGTGTCGGATCAGGGGAGTCAGTTTGTGTCCAGGTTCTGGCGCGCCTTTTGCTCCCAGTTGGGGATTCATCTCTCCTTCTCCTCGGCCTACCACCCTCAGTCCAATAAGGCCGCAGAACGATCCAATCAGGCCTTGGAGCAATTCCTTCGTTGCTATGTCTCCGATCACCAAGACAATTGGGTTGACCTCCTGCCTTGGGCTGAGTTTGCCAGGAACACGGCGGTGAACTCTTCCTCTGGGACGTCTCCCTTCATGGCCAATTATGGGTTCCAACCTGCCGTGTTACCGGAGGTATTCTCTCCCCAGGATATTCCGGCTGTGGAGGATCACCTTTCCGTCCTACGTGCTTCTTGGGTACAGATCCAGAAGTCCCTTGAGGTCTCTGCGCAGCGCCAGAGACTCCAGGCTGATCGCAGACGAGCGCCTGCTCCTTCCTACCAGGTCGGAGACCGTGTATGGTTGTCCACCCGCAACCTCAACCTTCGAGTGCCCACTCCCAAGCTGGCGCCTCGCTTTGTTGGTCCCTTCCGAGTGCTTCGCAGGGTAAACCCGGTAGCCTATGCCCTTGCGCTTCCTCCTGGCATGCGGATCTCCAACGTGTTTCATGTCTCCCTGTTGAAGCCACTGGTGTGTAATCGTTTCACTTCCTCGGTTCCTCGGCCTCGTCCGGTCCAAGTGGGCAATCGTGAGGGATATGAGGTGAGCAATATCCTGGACTCACGCCTGGTCCGCGGTCGGTTGCAGTTTTTGGTCCATTGGCGTGGTTATGGTCCAGAGGAGCGTTCCTGGGTTCCCTCCGCAGATGTCCATGCTCCTGCCTTGCTCCGAGCCTTCCACGCACGCTTCCCTCAGAAACCGTTTTGTGCTCCGCGGAGGAGGGGCCCTTGAGGGGGAGGTACTGTCATGGTCTTACCTTCTTGCTGTTCTCCTTCGTTTGACATGTGCTGGCGGCCATCTTGGTTTCTGGGTTTCTTGTAGCCTTCCACCCTGCGGCTCCTCCTTCCCACTGGGAGGAGCTGGATGCCTAGCTCATATATATAGGAGGTCTGTGGCTTCAGTTCCTTGCTTGGTCCTCTTGTGTTCACATGCTTCTAAGACTGCTGCTGCTTCTGGTTCCTGATCCTGGCTTCGTCTGACTACCCTGCTGGTTCCTGATCCTGGCTTCGTCTGACTACCCTGCTGGTTCCTGATCCTGGCTTCGTCTGACTACCCTTCTGGTTCCTGACCTCTGGCTTCGCAAAGACTCTGCTCGGTTTCACCATCCGTTTGGACTTTGCTTTACAGCTTTATTTTCAATAAAGCCTTCTTATTTTCACTTATCTCTTGTTGTACGTCTGGTTCATGGTTCCGTGACACCAAGTGTATTTAACCATTGATAGTGTGGTTATTTTGTGCTATATCCTACATCAGCTGCAGGATGAGCCTGTGTCACCCAAGTGCATTTAACCATCAACAGTCTGATTATTTTTTGGCCATATACTACATCTGGTGCAGGCTGAGCCTGTGTCACCCAAGTGCATTTAACCATCAACAGTCTGATTATTTTTTGGCCATATACTACATCTGGTGCAGGCTGAGCCTGTGTCACCCAAGTGCATTTAACCTTCAACAGTGTGGTTTTTTTTGGCCATATATTACATCAGGGGCAAGTTGAGCCTGTCACCTAGCGCCTAAAAAATAGACCTGACATTTCTATTCAACCAAATCTGCACAGTTTTAGCTGGTCAAGTTATTTGTAGTGACCGTAAAAGCAGACTTTTTGTTCTGGGTTGAAAAAGCATTCCCAAATTTGCCATTCTGAAAATAACTAGTTTGTGGTATTTGAGGCCTACTTGAAATCTATCCCAAAAAGAAAATCTTACATTGAAGGTATTGATAGTGTGATTCAGAAAAACCTAAGACACACGCTAGCGTGCTGATAGAAGTGTCATTCTGTGATTAAACCTATAACTGTCACACAGCGCAAAAAAAAAAACAGGTCTAACATCTCTATTCAACCAAATCTGCACAGTTTTAGCTGGTCAAGTTATTTGTAGTGACCGTAAAAGCAGACTTTTTGTTCTGGGTTGAAAAAGCATTCCCAAATTTGCCATTCTGAAAATAACTAGTTTGTGGTATTTGAGGCCTACTTGAAATCTATCCCAAAAAGAAAATCTTACATTGAAGGTATTGATAGTGTGATTCAGAAAAACCTAAGACACACGCTAGCGTGCTGATAGAAGTGTCATTCTGTGATTAAACCTATAACTGTCACACAGCGCAAAAAAAAAACAAGTCTCACATCTCTATTCAACCAAATCTGCACAGTTTTAGCTGGTCAAGTTATTTGTAGTGACCGTAAAAGCAGACTTTTTGTTCTGGGTTGAAAAAGCATTCCCAAATTTGCCATTCTGAAAATAACTAGTTTGTGGTATTTGAGGCCTACTTGAAATCTATCCCAAAAAGAAAATCTTACATTGAAGGTATTGATAGTGTGATTCAGAAAAACCTAAGACACACGCTAGCGTGCTGATAGAAGTGTCATTCTGTGATTAAACCTATAACTGTCACACAGCGCAAAAAAAAAAAAAACAGGTCTCACATCTCTATTCAACCAAATCTGCACAGTTTTAGCTGGTCAAGTTATTTGTAGTGACCGTAAAAGCAGACTTTTTGTTCTGGGTTGAAAAAGCATTCCCAAATTTGCCATTCAGAAAATAACTAGTTTGTGGTATTTGAGGCCTACTTGAAATTTATCCCAAAAAGAAAATCTTACATTGAAGGTATCGATAGTGTGATTCAGAAAAACCTAAGACACACGCTAGCGTGCTGATAGAAGTGTCATTCTGTGATTAAACCTATAACTGTCACACAGCGCAAAAAAAAAACAGGTCTCACATCTCTATTCAACCAAATCTGCACAGTTTTAGCTGGTCAAGTTATTTGTAGTGACCGTAAAAGCAGACTTTTTGTTCTGGGTTGAAAAAGCATTCCCAAATTTGCCATTCTGAAAATAACTAGTTTGTGGTATTTGAGGCCTACTTGAAATCTATCCCAAAAAGAAAATCTTACATTGAAGGTATTGATAGTGTGATTCAGAAAAACCTAAGACACACGCTAGCGTGCTGATAGAAGTGTCATTCTGTGATTAAACCTATAACTGTCACACAGCGCAAAAAAAAAACAGGTCTCACATCTCTATTCAACCAAATCTGCACAGTTTTAGCTGGTCAAGTTATTTGTAGTGACCGTAAAAGCAGACTTTTTGTTCTGGGTTGAAAAAGCATTCCCAAATTTGCCATTCAGAAAATAACTAGTTTGTGGTATTTGAGGCCTACTTGAAATTTATCCCAAAAAGAAAATCTTACATTGAAGGTATCGATAGTGTGATTCAGAAAAACCTAAGACACACGCTAGCGTGCTGATAGAAGTGTCATTCTGTGATTAAACCTATAACTGTCACACAGCGCAAAAAAAAAACAGGTCTCACATCTCTATTCAACCAAATCTGCACAGTTTTAGCTGGTCAAGTTATTTGTAGTGACCGTAAAAGCAGACTTTTTGTTCTGGGTTGAAAAAGCATTCCCAAATTTGCCATTCTGAAAATAACTAGTTTGTGGTATTTGAGGCCTACTTGAAATCTATCCCAAAAAGAAAATCTTACATTGAAGGTATTGATAGTGTGATTCAGAAAAACCTAAGACACACGCTAGCGTGCTGATAGAAGTGTCATTCTGTGATTAAACCTATAACTGTCACACAGCGCAAAAAAAAAACAGGTCTCACATCTCTATTCAACCAAATCTGCACAGTTTTAGCTGGTCAAGTTATTTGTAGTGACCGTAAAAGCAGACTTTTTGTTCTGGGTTGAAAAAGCATTCCCAAATTTGCCATTCTGAAAATAACTAGTTTGTGGTATTTGAGGCCTACTTGAAATCTATCCCAAAAAGAAAATCTTACATTGAAGGTATTGATAGTGTGATTCAGAAAAACCTAAGACACACGCTAGCGTGCTGATAGAAGTGTCATTCTGTGATTAAACCTATAACTGTCACACAGCGCAAAAAAAAAACAGGTCTCACATCTCTATTCAACCAAATCTGCACAGTTTTAGCTGGTCAAGTTATTTGTAGTGACCGTAAAAGCAGACTTTTTGTTCTGGGTTGAAAAAGCATTCCCAAATTTGCCATTCTGAAAATAACTAGTTTGTGGTATTTGAGGCCTACTTGAAATCTATCCCAAAAAGAAAATCTTACATTGAAGGTATTGATAGTGTGATTCAGAAAAACCTAAGACACACGCTAGCGTGCTGATAGAAGTGTCATTCTGTGATTAAACCTATAACTGTCACACAGCGCAAAAAAAAAACAGGTCTCACATCTCTATTCAACCAAATCTGCACAGTTTTAGCTGGTCAAGTTATTTGTAGTGACCGTAAAAGCAGACTTTTTGTTCTGGGTTGAAAAAGCATTCCCAAATTTGCCATTCTGAAAATAACTAGTTTGTGGTATTTGAGGCCTACTTGAAATCTATCCCAAAAAGAAAATCTTACATTGAAGGTATCGATAGTGTGATTCAGAAAAACCTAAGACACACGCTAGCGTGCTGATAGAAGTGTCATTCTGTGATTAAACCTATAACTGTCACACAGCGCAAAAAAAAAACAGGTCTCACATCTCTATTCAACCAAATCTGCACAGTTTTAGCTGGTCAAGTTATTTGTAGTGACCGTAAAAGCAGACTTTTTGTTCTGGGTTGAAAAAGCATTCCCAAATTTGCCATTCTCAAAATTACTAGTTTGTGGTATTTGAGGCCTACTTGAAATCTATCCCAAAAAGAAAATCTTACATTGAAGGTATTGATAGTGTGATTCAGAAAAACCTAAGACACACGCTAGCGTGCTGATAGAAGTGTCATTCTGTGATTAAACCTATAACTGTCACACAGCGCAAAAAAAAAACAGGTCTCACATCTCTATTCAACCAAATCTGCACAGTTTTAGCTGGTCAAGTTATTTGTAGTGACCGTAAAAGCAGACTTTTTGTTCTGGGTTGAAAAAGCATTCCCAAATTTGCCATTCAGAAAATAACTAGTTTGTGGTATTTGAGGCCTACTTGAAATTTATCCCAAAAAGAAAATCTTACATTGAAGGTATCGATAGTGTGATTCAGAAAAACCTAAGACACACGCTAGCGTGCTGATAGAAGTGTCATTCTGTGATTAAACCTATAACTGTCACACAGCGCAAAAAAAAACAGGTCTCACATCTCTATTCAACCAAATCTGCACAGTTTTAGCTGGTCAAGTTATTTGTAGTGACCGTAAAAGCAGACTTTTTGTTCTGGGTTGAAAAAGCATTCCCAAATTTGCCATTCTCAAAATAACTAGTTTGTGGTATTTGAGGCCTACTTGAAATCTATCCCAAAAAGAAAATCTTACATTGAAGGTATTGATAGTGTGATTCAGAAAAACCTAAGACACACGCTAGCGTGCTGATAGAAGTGTCATTCTGTGATTAAACCTATAACTGTCACACAGCGCAAAAAAAAAACAGGTCTCACATCTCTATTCAACCAAATCTGCACAGTTTTAGCTGGTCAAGTTATTTGTAGTGACCGTAAAAGCAGACTTTTTGTTCTGGGTTGAAAAAGCATTCCCAAATTTGCCATTCTGAAAATAACTAGTTTGTGGTATTTGAGGCCTACTTGAAATCTATCCCAAAAAGAAAATCTTACATTGAAGGTATTGATAGTGTGATTCAGAAAAACCTAAGACACACGCTAGCGTGCTGATAGAAGTGTCATTCTGTGATTAAACCTATAACTGTCACACAGCGCAAAAAAAACAGGTCTCACATCTCTATTCAACCAAATCTGCACAGTTTTAGCTGGTCAAGTTATTTGTAGTGACCGTAAAAGCAGACTTTTTGTTCTGGGTTGAAAAAGCATTCCCAAATTTGCCATTCT